>NC_134860.1:4289858-4499858 GCF_049852395.1 Peromyscus maniculatus bairdii | reverse complement strand
CGCCCAGCCGGCCCCCAGTCTCTGTAGCTCTGCTGTGGGGAGTGGGGGTGACTCAGAATTGTGATGATCCAGGGTTCTGACACCATTTATCTGGCACAGATAATTGGAGTTTAAATTTAAACTGGAAATAATTTGAAGTACTGATGGAGAGATAAAGCCTGAGGCTGCTGTGGCTTCCAGGAAGTAGTGATGGGGTCTCTAGCTGGGGGAGTGGGGCTTTGTTGTTGTTTCCAGATAGAGTTTCTCTGTGTAACAGCTCTGGCTGTTCTGGAACTTGCTTTGTACACCAGGCTAGCCTCGAACTTTCAGAGATCCGCCTGCCTCTGCCTCCAGAGTGCTGGGATTAAAGGCGTGCGCCACCGCAGGGGACCACCTGGTGTGCAGTGGGAATGCCAGGATACCTAGGGCACTGCTGTTTTTGCATTCCTCCTGTTGAGGGTGTCTCTAGGTCTCTGGTTTTTTTTCACTGTATAATGGTGCAATAGCAATGCGAGAATGACCTGAAACTACAAAACAAGGACTAAGATGCATCCTTATCCATCCATTATGTTCTCCTCTCTCTCTTTTTTAGTGGTACTAAGGATTGAACCCAGGGCCTTACTTGGAAGCATCACTGAATAGCATCTTAAACTCTTTAATTTTTGAGTCTCATTAGGTTACCCAGGCTGGCCTTGAACTTTCCATGTAGCCAACACTAGCCTTGACCTTTCGCTTTTTATGCCTCAGGCCCCTGAGTAGCTGGCTAGGCTTACAGGTTGTGTTTCACTGACTCCGGTCATCTCTTGTTTTCACTGTGAATCCAGCACAAGAGCTGGCAAGGCATGTTTTGAAGCCTCAGAGCCACCTGGGGCATTGGAGCAGTAATATTTCCCTCACTTGAAAAATAGGCTTACAGCTATTTTTTATTTTTATTATAGCTGGACACAGTGACATGCCTTTAATCCCCGCACCAGGAGGCAGAGACAGGCGGATCTTGCAAGTTCGAAGAGACCCAGTCTCAAAAAACAAAAACAAACAAACAAAAAAGTGTGGGAGTGGGGGTGTGGAGAGGGTAGCTCAGTTTACACAGTGAACTTGAAGCTAGCCTGGGTTACGTGAGACCCTGTCTTTATTTTAAAAAAAAAAAAAGGCTCAAAGGACTTGTCTGAGGTTGATGCTTGATCGTACCCTGCCACTCCAAAGCCTTTAGGTCCACCTCCTTGACAGGAGCAGGCGCTCACCCTCCACCCGAGCCGTGTTCCGTGGCCTCTTTGCCATGCTCGAAATGTTCTAAGGGCAAGGACACAGTGTTCTAGACCCCAGCATGGGAGGGACACATAGCTGGGTCCCGAGAGAACTGGAGCCTAACAGCCATTGACCGAAGAGCAAGTCAAGCCCAGGGAAGCCTGAACTCCTTCGCCCAGCAGAGCTGAGCTGGCCGGTGCTGGCTGTGCCAATGCTGGCTGGTGCTGGAGCCTGTTTGGCTGTGCCTCCCCGCTCAGCTGTTTTCTCCTGTTCCTACAGGTCTGCTGGGAATTGGCCCAGGCAAGGGTTGGGCCTACTTACTCCTGGTGCTTAGTGAGTGGTTACAGCATTGTAGGAGCCAGGACAAGCAGGAGCTGGGAGGCCCAGGCAGGATGGGTCATCTCAGGCAGATGGGCAATGTGCCGGTACCCTTCGTCTTCGAGACTTGTCTTCTTCCACTGGGACTGGCTGGACCCCAGGGTCCATTCAAAAGCTGTGATCTGGGTGTGAAGCAGTGTCCAGCGGGGGTGACCATTGCTTTGTTCATAAGGGACTTCCTGCCAGATACCTGGCCGCGGCTGTGACCTTGGAGCTCAGAGGATGGGAACCCACTGGTAACGTGGGGGAAGGAGGGATGACACTGCTTTTGGTCAATTTGAAGGAAAGTTGCATGTAAGTCAAGGGTTGGGGTGGATGTGTCAGCTTCTCCATGGTTCCTCAAACTGCCCTCATGTCACAAGGAAACAGGCTCACCTGTGCCCTGTGGTGGGTTGAATGCTGGGCCGGGAATAGAATGGGGTCTCCCAGAAGGACTGAGTGGTCTCTCCTCCGCCTCCTGATTCAGGACTAGGCTCTGCTGGGCATCGTCTTTGAGGAATGCCTGGGAAGACTGCAAGTCTCTGAAGTTAGCAGCGCCCCTTTGGCCAGCCTTGCTTCCTTGAGCCCCTGTTGCAATCAAGTCCCGTGCATCTGGTGGCCCAGCTCTGTGGCAGTGTGCTTAGCGTGTGTGACGCCCTAGTAGAAACCCCGGCACCCAAAACAAACAGAAGGAAGGAAGAGACAGGAAGGAGGGAGGGAGGAAGTAGTTCTGTGTGACTAGAGGAGCCCCAGTGAGCAAAGGTCTGCACGTGCACACACGTGTATGTGTACATGTATGGGGGAGTATGGGTGTGTGTGCTGGAATGCGGGGAGGGACAGGACAGGCTGGCAGGTGTGGTCTCCCTTGATCAGCCCCCATTCCCACCCTCTGGCTGTTAGTCGCTGTTGGTGCAGGAGCTGTGGGTGTGTTTGAAGTTTCCTCAGTGTGGAGAGGGAGGAGGTTGAGGTTCTCACTTCAGTGGGGGTAGGGAGGACAAGGGCAGGATCTTCACTGGGTCTTCTCTCTGTTCATCCTACCCCAAACCTGGTGGGGAGGAGTTGATCTGCTTGGAGCTTTCAGCTGCCTGAAGTCAGGGAAGCCGGCTCCTCCCATCACTTAGCCTCAGGTTTGCTAGCCTCGGAGCCTGCCTACTGCAAACGCAAACATCACCGTCTGGCTGGCAGAGACACACACGTGCTCACACAGGGAGACAAAGCCAAGCTGCGCTGGGCATACTCGCCCAGGCACACTCCGCCTACACATGAGCACAGTCGTTCACATGCGTCTCCTCAAGGGACACGCTCAGACACTCGTACAGAGGCTTACTTCCTTCTGTGACTGTCTACACACATCACACATGCCCATGCTGGGTCAGATGGGGAGCCCTGGTGTGGATCATTGCCCACTCTGGCAGCCAGAGTCTGCCACCTGACAGTGAGCTTCCAGGTATAGCTGGGGGGGGGGGGGGGGCGCGGCGGCGGCGGCGGCGGCGGCGGCGGCGCAGGCCTTTAATCCCAGCACTCGGGAGGCAGAGGCAGGCGGATCTCTGTGAGTTCGAGGACAGCCTGGTCTACATAGTGAGTTCCAGGAAAGCCAAATCTGCACAGAGAAACCCTGTCTCAAAAAATAAAATAAAATAAAAGATCACCAGGGCTGAAGGAAGTTAGGCCACACTGAGAGCAGGATCTGCCCACATGACCTAGGTCCTCAGGGTGACAAGGGTTTGGCATTAGAGATAGGGGCACAAGCGTGGAGGAGGGGTCCAGTCAGCTGCTGCAAGCTGTGGCTGGTGCCACGGAAGAGGAAGTGAGTGGGCTGTTTGGTCATGGGACCAAGGTGATCATAGGCCAGCGGTGGACCTGCAGCTGCTCTGTCCTCACTCTGTGCCTCACAGAGTGGAGCTGCTGAACTCGGGGGCCTGTCCAGCAGGGTCTTTTTCTCCTGGGGGTCTACTCTCCAAGGCTTGGGCCCAGGAAGGAGACCCAGCTGGTCCATGATGTTTCCAGAGACTCACTTCCTCTGGGCTGCCCAGGAAGTGGTTTCAGAGGAGGACTGACCAGCTCCGCCTGCGGCTTGCTTCACCCCAGCTCTGCCTGTAGAGGGGAGTAGTGTCTGGCCTGTGGGTTAGGCCAGTTGACGAGGCTTTCCATACCAAGGCTGCCCAGGCTTGTCTGGAACTCTGGTGGAAGTCACCTGCAGCCCCACAACCCCACGTCCTCTCCGTTCCAAGCCTGTAGGCCAAAGGGGCTTCAGCACCACTAGACACGGGCCGTGGGGGTGGCAGGCCCCTTCTGTGGTTCAGAAATTAGGTAGCACCAAGCAGCTGTGTGGACAAATCTGTGTAAGTGGTTTTCACACTCAGTACCTTGGGTTTTTTTTTTTCTCTCTGACAAAATTATGTTTATATTCATTTTTATGAGCTATTTGGGAAACAGCAGATAAGTATATGCAAAATAGCAAGGACTGGCTGAGCGGTGGCGGCGCACACCTTTAATCCCAGCACTCAGGAGGCAGAGCCAGGCGGATCTCTGTGATTTTGATGCCAGTCTGGTGTACAGAGTGAGATCCAGGAGTGCCAGGGCTACACAGAGAAACCTTGTCTTAGAAAAAAAACAACTACAAAACAAAGAAAGAAAAAATGGCAGGAACGGAAGGCATGTAAAGCACTCAGTGCCTGGTGCAGAGTAACTATTCAAATCCATCAAGTGATACTGATAATGTGCCATTATTGTTTGATAGGCTGGGACTGGCCTGGTGTCACAGCCACATGGCTGTGGAACCCAGCTGAGAGGTCAGGTCTCTGACTTCCTCCATTCTGTTAATTCTGCTGCCACTCACGATACTAGGCGTAGGGGAGGGCTCTCCTGATTCCGTGGGTCCCATGTCCTCTTCGGAAGGGGCCCCAGGGTAGAGTAGCTATGCACAGTCAGCAACACCGGCCTGCTCCTGTGTGTGTCCCCCTCGCTCCCTTTCAAAGTAGATCTCACAACAGTGTATCAAGAGAAGGGAAAGGTAGCCCACAGCTAGCCGCTTAGGGATCCTCTCTGCTTGGGTCCCTGCAGGACTTTGGGTTTGGAATGAGGAGGTGGGGGGTGAGCCCTCTAATCAGGCTACCTATCCTTGGGACCCCTGGAGTTAGCTTTTGGATCAGAGAAGGGTCAGGCATCTGGGACTGATTAGGTTGGAAAGTGGGGCATGTACATCCATCCATGTTGCATCACTGATATGTGGCAGTTGGTGGGAGGAACCTTCGTGTCCCAGGAATACAGAGAAGGTCAGCTCATCTTTGCCCGTTGCTGTTAGGGGCCAAGAGGCTGGGAGTCTCTGGTGATGAAGAATGGTAAGGATGGTGGTGTAGCATACAGGCCCAGGAGGTTGGAGGGCTGGAGATCAATGGGAACCTGGGCCAAATGTAAGGGAGGATATCCTGAAGGTCCAGGGGTAAGACCTCCACCACATCACACATTCTCGGATATAGTTGCTCCTGCCTGTGTACCCAAGCCAGAGACTAGACCACTCTCAGCCTCTGTTGCCTCATCTGTGAAATAGGCAGAACAGGGATGTCCGTGTGAGGCGTGAATGATGGGAAGGAGCCACTGTAGGGGTGGGGTATAGGAAGACAGAACAACTGCACTCAGAAGCTCCTTATAGAGTGAACTTGGTTGTCAGGGAACTGAAAGGGGTCCCTGTAGCCAGGGCCCAGGAGTGAGGAGAAGGCAGCTGCCTAGATCAGGGAGGTCAAGGTTGATGGACTTAGTGGGAAACACTAGGAGCTGAGTCAGGGATGGCAGGGTTTGCTTTACTGTCTTAAAAGTCTTGAAAGCCCTGTTTGGAGCTGGGGCTTAGGGATTGTGGGGACCAGAGTAGGGGAGGGTGAGTGGTAGGCAGGCAGGTGTTCAGTCTGGGCTCAGCAGTAGGGACCACCAGGTTGGGGTAGGAGGTGGAGGCAGGAGAGGCATGGAGGCTCACTACAAAGGCAGGCTGGGGAGTGGGCTGCGTGGGGGAAGGCAGACAAGCAGACAGCCGGCCCCAGGTTTCTGGCCTGATGACTGTGAACGTGGGCACTCCTGGCAGATGAAGACACATGCAAGTGGGACATCAGTAGGCTGCTGTGGGCTGATTTGAGCTTGTTTTTTTTTGGACTCATTCATGTGGTGAGGTTGGAGAGCCAGGTGAGCATGTACGCCTACAGTATGGGGTTTTAGGTCCAAAGTGAGACCTGAGCGTCTAAAGCTGGGTTGGTGGGAAAGTTTGAAAGGCCTCAGATACAAGATAGAACAGCTGTCCCTCAGAGGCCTGGCCTGGGGGCCAGGAGGGCAGGCCTGTGGTCACTGAGCGGCTGTTTTCACAACAGCAGGAGCTTTGGATCACATCTATGGCCGTGTTGGGTAAACAGGCCAGTCACTAGGCCAAGGTTGGATCAGATGTCTGTGTGGTGTAGACTGCGGGGCTGTTGGGGTCACGGTAGGAGGATCTCTGGGGTCCGCCAGTGGCAGAGCCAGAGAAAGCTTAGGGGTCTAGGTTTTCAAGACACAGAGACAGTTAGGCCATCGGGCTGCTGCTGACCTCAGACTCAACTGCACCAACCTAGATGGGATCCTGGAGTAGCAGGCAGCCTAGGGCATCCCACAGCTGGATTAACCCCAAGAAGACCAGGGACAACTGGAGATGGGGTAGTGGAACAGGTGGGAGAGAGAGGGCCAGGCAGGAAGACAGCGGTGTTCACAACTTGTGTGTATCTCTGCCTCATTCCAGGCCTTGCGTTCAGCATGGGATATGGGTATGATCATTCCCATATTGCAGATGGAGATACTGCTGGAGAGGCTTGGCCACATTCTAAACTCCATTCCAGCCCATTTAGGCCTGAGCTCACCAGTTTCTCTGTTTATTACTTATGAGGGGACGGCACACCTGTGGGTGCTCCTAGCTCTTCCTGCTTTCTCCAGATCCCTGAGGTCCTGGTCCCTGCCCTCTGCACACTGCCCATCTTAGAGATTATAGACAGATAACAAAACCAAAGTGGCCATTTTACCTTCTCCCAGACACAGACAGTTTATTGTTATAAATCTGAACATTCTGGGGACCCTCTTTGAGAGAGGGGGAGAGGGGGAGAAGGTGTAAGACAAGGGCTTGGGACCACTAACTGACCAACAGAGCAAACATAGCCTGTCACCCCTACAGTTGGGATGGGCAGGTCTAAGGGTTTGAGCTGGAAACCGTTCCCCTCCCCGCTCCTGCCCCCCTCGGCTTTGTGGCTTCGGTTGAATTGCTCAACCCCTTGGTCATCTTCTGCAGTTGTGAGCCTGGGGCTCCTGGAGGGCATGTGTGGCCACCCCCCCCCAGCACTTAAAGTCCTCCCTCACTCACCAGGCCTGTGAGCTCCAGCTTCAGCACTGGCTCACTTCCCCTCAGGGCCCTGCAGGCTAAGGCCTGCCTTGGGATGTGCCTGACCAGCCTGCCCCTTCTCTTCCACTTTGGAATTCTCTTTGGACCTCCTGAAGAGGCGAGCCCATCCTGGCCTGGTTCCCTGCTCTCCTTCCCGTTCTCTCCTTTTCTTCCCCAGCCATTATGCCCAAGGATACTGTGACAGGAAAAGCTCTATTTGGTGTCAGAACCTTATCAGCTATGCGAGGTCCTTCCAGGTCCCTGAGTTCATCTCTGTGCCTCGTGTGCGTCTGTGGTCCATCTGTATAAGATGGATTATCACACTACGCGCGCGCGCGTGTGTGTGTGTGTGTGTGTGTGTGTGTGTGTGTGTGTGTATGTGCATGCGTGTGTGCATACGCCCACATGCCTGGCTCTGTTGACATGTGACAGCTGTGGGTGTGTGGGAGATGTTCCTCTTTGTGTGCCACTGTGTCATCCTAGGGCTGTGTGTGTGTGTGTGTGTGTGTGTGTCTGCGTGTCTACCTTCATAGGAGACTCCTCATGCCTGACTGTATTTAGGCTAGTTGGTGTGCCCATGTGTGTCCATGTGTGTGGTTGTTTTCGGAGAGTCCTGGATGTTCCCCCTCCACCTGGCTCCTCACGGAGAATCTCCTGTCCTCAGAGGAGCTGGCTTCTGGCTTGGGCCAGGAAGGGCCTTTGCTTCTCTCCCACGGGTACCTGGAAGTCTCCCGCTCGTTGAGCCCAGAGGTCCCTGATCCAGGAGCCTGCAGATGACTACAGTCCTGTGCCTGGTGCAGCAGGCTGTGCCCTTGAAGTGTTCCTGACCCCGTGTGTGTTGGCAGAGGGCTTGTGAGCCAGTTGACAGGCAGGAACCTGAGTCCTGGCCCTCTGGCGGGGCGGCTGTGATATCGCTCAGGCTGCAGACCCTGCAGCCAGCCCAGCCGTAGACGTTTGTAGGTCCATTTCTACTTCAGCCTCTCACCATCCTCTGCCCGAGCAAAGCCTGCTCCCAGCCTGCTCAGTGCTCCTTAGTCCTCCTCCAAACCGTGCGTCCCATCAGCTTGCTCTGTCTGAGGCACTCGCTGGTGGGACTGACCCGGGGCTGAGGCAGACTCCTGTGGCCCCAGCCCCCACCCTGTTCCATGCAGAATCATGTCACTGCATGCATATTTTCCTGAGAGAAGATTCCCAGCTTTCACTTGATTCTTAGGGTAGCCCAACCCTTGTGCAATGGGAAAGGAATGATTTTGCCACCCGAGGCCCACTTCCTAGTCCCATGGACTGTATTTGGAATTCTCTTTGGTATTGAGGCAGAGTCCTTCTGTAGCCCAGGCTGGCTGGAATTCCCAATCCTGCTGAGTGCTGGAATTACAGACAGTGCCCACCACACTTGCATGTAACTAATCCAGGTTTTCATGTTTTGTTTTGTGGGTTTTTTTGTTTTGTTGTTTTGTTTTTTGTTTTTTTGTGGTGCTAAGGATTGAATCCAGGGTCTTATACCAGGCAAGTAAGTATTGTACCCCTGAGCTCCACCTCCGGCTCTTAGTCGTGGGATTGTTGAGTAGCCATCATGTAGCCAGGACTGAGATGACTGAACCAGGGGTAGAGACCCCACCCCACCTACAGCAAACCCAAGTCCTCAGCACCTAAGACGGTGACACAGGTTACCAGTGGGGAAGCAGTTGCCTTCCTCAGGAGCAGGGAGAGATTACCAGGGCTGGCTTTTGGAACTATCTAGATGGATACATGAGAAGAAGGCCATTCTGGCTAAGGGCCATGCACAGGTTCATGGGGGCTGGCAGGTGAGGTGCCAAGCAGCCAGAGGGATTTGAGGGGAGAACAGGATGGGGCCAGTGTGTGGGAAGCCTTAATGGCAGGTCGAGGTGTCTGACTTCTTCCAAGAACAGTGCTAGCTGAGAGGGTCCCATGCTGTGGGAGGAGTCACAGCTGAGAGGGCTGCTGGGGTGTGGAGAGCGGGGAGGATGAACAGAGTAATGAGGAGTCCGGGGAGGAGAGGACGGGGGCAGTAACTGGTCCCATGGAGTGAGGGGGGAGGACATGAGGTCAGTCCCGTGGAGGCACCCCTGTTCTGGGACCTGGCTGTGACCTGAGACCATGGGCTCTGGGGAGGCCTCCTCTCTGCTCTTCCTGCTGGGCCTATTTCCTGAGTTATGAAAGCCCATGGCCTCCTTGACTTGGTTCTGTTGGGAATTCTCCATACCTGCCCTGCTCTTCCCGACTGCAGGGCCAGCTTCCTCTCCCCTGCTAGTCACATCACCTCTCAATCCATCCTGTCCCGTGACCAGACCTACGTCTGCTCTTCTCTCCTTCATTCATCCCTCCCAGATCTACACACCAGGTGGGGTGGCAGCCCCAGGAGGGCATCACTTGGCTGCCATCTGCATCTAGTCTTGCCAGCAGATGGGCAGGCAGCGAGTGCCAGTCTGAGGTCAGGCAGGTGTGGGTAGAGGGCTACAGGAAGTAGGCTCAGGGCTCCTCAGGGGTTCGCTCCCAGGTATCTGCTGAAGAGGTCAGGTGACCCACCAGGACCTTCAGCTCATGTTTTGTGTGCCTGTTCACACTTGGCCATGGCAGTCTGTCTGATCAAGGTCTCTCTTCTCCGTCCCCAGCCCCAGCTTTCCCTCTGTCCAATGGACATGACCCTGTGGCCTGTAAGAGAGAACCAGCCCAGGGCAGAGGGAGACCGGGGAGCTGAGGCCTTTCAGGCCTCTGTACCGTAAGGAGGTGGACGCGTCAGTCTCTGCTCCTGTTCTCACCACACCTGGAGCCACCCAGCGGGAATGCCAACAGTGCCCCGAGGCTAGCCTCTCTCAGTGCCTTGGGCTGGCTGGAAACAGGTTTCTGTTTGCTCTGGAAAAGGCGACCTGCCTGCGGTGGCTCAGCCCTGCCTCCCTTACCGCAAGGCTTCTGGCTTCTGGCAAGGATAGGGACCCAGGCCAGTTCCCCATGTTTTCAGAAATGAAGGAAAAACAGTGGTTAGGGCTCTGTACCACCCTTGTTGTGCAAGGGGAGACGAGTGGCCTTGAGGGCAGGCTCGGACCAGACCAGGATTCAGGACGAGGGTAGGTGACTAGATGGGCCTAGCACAGGGCTCTGCCTTCTCACTTTTCTGTCTTTGTAAGTGTTTGTGCTGTTCCTGCTCTCTTTACCTGTCTCCATGTCTGCCTTCTTTCCTTCTCTTCGTTTCTCCTTGGCATAGTCCATTAGGAAGAAATGAATTGCAGCATCCAGCAGGCTACATCAAATCTTCCCACCACTTACCCCTCACCAGCTGTGTGACCTTGAGTAAGCCATGTACCCTCTTTGAGCCTTGATTTCTGTATCCAGAAAACACTTCCTGGGGCCACACAGGGGCAAAGTGAGCAAATGGAACTACAAGGCTAATGCCGTATGTTGTCATCTTGGACAGGACAGTCTTTCTCAGAAGTGGGTGAGCCGAGACTGGAAGCTTGGCTCTTTGTCTCTGTCCCCTGCTCTCTTCCTCAGAGACAGGACTGGAGGGGCAGGAGCATAGAGACTCGGAGCCCCCAGCAATGGGGGAGGCCTGCCTGCGCACACACACACACACACACACACACACACACACACATGCACGCGCACACGCACACATACACACACACACACACACACACACACACACACACACACACACGGAATGCTGTGAGCATCGCTGCTGTCCCCTGGGCCCGCAAAGCCTGGGGCTGAGGCAGTGGCCTTCCTTTGGGGCCCGTGGCCCTGGCCTATTTGCATGGGGTTTATAAATAGTGGGCACACCTTGCCCCTGTGCTTCTGTCCTTCCCCCTCTTCCCACCACTGCTCCACACAGCAAGGTTGTGGGGCACACTGATTTGTTGTGCAGATGGACGCCATTGCCCAGAACCTCTCGCGGGGTCACACGGAGATGGAAGCCGATGCTAGCTAGCTCGTGTGTCATGTCTCCCTTCTAGGGTCCGAGCACTCCAAGTGAGGGCCTAATGGGCATTTACACCGGCAGGGGCCTTTGCCGTCGTTCTTGTCCCAGGAACTTGGGGGCAAGGTGATTTGGCCCCTGAATGACTCTTGGGTCGACTCATGGCAGCCCACAGAGACCACGCTCCCCAGCCCTAGTAGCGCTGCGGCCTGGATGCAGGTTCAGGGCTGGGGCCCAGACTTGCTGTGGTTGTGGTTTTCCCCCAGCGGCTTGTAACAGTAAGCTGCTGTGAGTGGGAGCCGAAGAGGAGGCTGCCAGGGCAGCCCACGGGTCGGGTCCTGAGCCCGGCGTTACCTTCCTGTGGCTGCTCTGACTCCTTGTCTCTTCCACACAGCTCTGTGAGCCCAGGGCAGGCTGGGAGCAAGGGAAGCCTTGGGCCTGCAGGCAGAGCTAGACGCCAGGGGGAGCTGTGGGGAGAGGCTGGCCAGCAAGTGTGTGGAGTGCTTAACACAGTCCAGGGTGAGCTGACAAAAGTTCCTGTCTCAGAATTGGGGACGGTTTCCCAGCTCTCACTGACTTGTGGGCAGGAAGAAGAGACACAGTGGGGATATGAGTAGACTTGGAGAGGGTGTCCTGTAGGGCACAGGGGTAGCATTAACAGGAGGGCATGTCCTCGGTCTGTCAGGCTGACGTTGGCCCTTATCCTAGTGGGCTAATGAGACGCCAGCACAACAGCTCAGAGGCCAGGGACAAGTCCTCGTCTGGAATGTGAGGCTGCAGAGACTCAGAGCTCAGGAGGTCTGCATGGCCACACAGCCAGCACAGCACTGGTGTCAAGAGCCTGTGTCTAGCCAGCCTCCCTATTTTGCTACTGGGATGGCTCTAATCTCTTGTCCCCGAGGAGCCTAGGCCCTTCCCCTGCTTTTCTCTGGCTGTTTGACTTTACCCTCTGAGGTGCTAAACTAGCTGCTCACGACCCTGCCTTGTTCCCGAGTTATCTCATTGAGACAGAGGCCGAGCTGTGCCCGCTGTGATCTGACCTTTGGTATGGGGCCTGTGGCAAGTGTGTGCTCGGAGGGGCCCTGCTTATTACTTCAGAGCCTGAAAGCACTCACTGGGGCACTTGATGCCTTGGACTCCGAGGTCAGTAGGAGGTCCAAGATGTCTTTTTTCCTTGGGGATTTGGGACATCCGTCCAAGATTTCTACATGGGACCAACGCCAGGCCTCTGTAGCTTGCTTTTCACCATTTACTGACCTCTCCTCATGTTTCCACATGGCCTCCCAGGCACACTCACTTCCATGACTGTGTAAGTCCTTGTGCTCATTAGTTTTTTTGTGAGCTTAACACAATCTGCAATCGTGTGAGAGAGGGAACCCCTATTGAGAAAATGTCTTCATTAGATGGACCTATAGGCAAGTCTGTAGGGCATTTTCTTGATGGGCGTGGGAGGGCTCAGCTCACTGTGGGCAGGGCTGCTCCTGAGCAGGGGGTCCTGGGAGGTATAAGAAAGGTAGCTGACAGCCTGGAGAGCAAGCCAAGAAACAGCTTGGTCTCTGGGCAGTTCCTGCGTCCAGGTTCCCGCACTTTATGATGGACTGTAAGCTGTAAGCTGAAACAAGCTTCTTCCTCCTGGAGCTGCTCTGGTCATGGCGTTTATCCCAGCAGCAGAAAGCACACCAGGAGTCTTATTCTGCAGATCTACGCCTTTCAAGCCCTCCACCATGCAGGCTCCTGCAGACCCCAGGCCAGGAGCCCGCAGCAGCTTCTCCGTTTCTGCCCTCTAAACTCTCACGGGCACTGGTCTAGCACTCAGCATTTGCCCCCCTGCTGGTTTCAGGCCTGAGACTGGGGGCTGTGGGCACAGGCTGAGATTGTACACCTGCTCTCACTTTTACTGAGCAGGAGCCAGACCTGGGCAGGATTTGGTGGGATCAGCCTCTCTAGTCCGTCTGTTCTGCTCTGGCGTGGCCCGGAGCTCTGGCTGGGCACTCTGGGCTGGGCTGCAGGCTGAGGTCACTGTTTCCTGTTGAGCTCATCTGGACCGGGAGCTCTGGGAAGACCGGGCTGCTCTTCTGGTTGCCCTGCTAAGGAGCTGGATGGAGCTGCTTCATGCTGGGCAACTGGGTTTTTGTTTTTGGTGTGTGTGTGTATGTGTGTGTGTGTGTGTGTGTGTGTGTGTGTGTTTCTGTGTGTGTCTCTGTGTGTGTGTGTGTGTGTATTTTTCAGGGTGCCCCGAGCCCAGCTTTGTATATTACACTCAACATTAAAATACAGTTTTATATTTGGAGAAAAATGTGAAACTGCACCCCCTTTTCATATCCCTCCACTGTGTTTCTTTCACACCTCCTTATCTGCCTGGAAAGGATCTTGGTCCCTGCCTCCATTCTCAGTTTGAAAGGACAGGAAATCTAAATAGGTAGGAGACATGTGACCCTGAGGGGCTTGTGTTCAGGAGGGTGGGGTGTGTTGAACAAAGTCAGGGCAGAGTTAGCAGAGCTCTAGCCTTCCATCTGGCTCAGCCTGAGTCTCAGTTTGCCCATCTAAAGAGTGGGTTCTTTGGCTGATAAAACAGGACTCAGTTCGCCATGCTTCTCTGCATAGGTGGTTATGAGCGACCGAGAATCCAGAGGGGCTTCACAAGCCAGTAGAGAAGAGGGCAGTTGCACATACTAGGTCTCTGGCATGCTTAGGCGGTCAGTAATTGGCCATGAGAGGGGCACTGAGTGACTTCCCCAAATTATTGCCTCAGGATCACAATTCATATGCCTCCAGGGTCCAGTTCAGGAATGGGGACAGTACCCTGACCTGGTAGACAAAAGAGCAGCCAGCACAGTGGCTGTCGCTCAGCAAGTCTGGTTTCCATCTTTTAGTTTTACCAGCGGTGTCTCAAGTCCAGACTTATGTCAGGCTGCCCAGCTTTCCCCATTGGCACCAGAGACTAGTGCGTTTGGTGTACCACGTGGGGCAGTTCCCGTGGTGTGAGCTCCGTGACGAGTGGGGCCGGCAGCGGTCTCCACTGCCTCTGCGCCCCTGCCTCGCTTCATCCCTTCATGTGCACAATCCTCCGCAGGCTTCACCATGGCGCCGTTCCTGCGCATCTCCTTCAATTCCTATGAGCTGGGCTCCCTGCAGACAGAGGACGAAAGCCAGCCTTTCTGTGCTGTGAAGATGAAGGAGGCACTCAGCACAGGTAGGTTGGAAGCTAGTCCCTAGAGGGGCAAGGGACCTTCTCCCCCAGGTTCTTCTTGTCTCCCTGAGCTACCCTGCTGAGGGTGCAGGAAGACAGAAGCCACCAGGTTCTCTCCAGGGTTTGACACTGATTGAATCGAGCCTCCTACATCTTGGGTTTCACCCCATGATTTCCATGTCTTCTTGGGCCAGGCCCTGAGCTGGACACTGAGGCTATTGTGTTCCAGAACTGGCTTGGCCTTGCCTTGTCCCCCAGCAGGGGGAGCTGGACAGGTCACAGGAGATGAGTTTGTGTTGAGGGAGCCTAGGGTCAGGGTGGCTTTCTGGAGGACACACCCTTCACTCTAGTCTCACCTTGTGCTCCCTGCCGGCTACCGCCTACACCTTTTAGGTTCTAGCTGAGCTGCCCCTTCCTCCAGGAAGTCTCTGGATGTCAGGGTCAGGCCACTTGATGGCAGAAAGGTTTAGAACCACGGTCTTTGTCCTCAATCCCATACGGCCGTGACTTAGTGGTTACCTGAGGAATACAGTGGTTCGTGTCTCTGTCTGGCACTTGAGACAGGGCCAGGCCATGTTCCTTGCCAACCAGTCCAAGGCTGGCATGTGGCCGCTCTCACATGTGTTCACTGGGTGAATGCAAACAGAAAGGGGAGCTGAAATGGAGCTGGAGCCAAAGGGTTACAGGAAAGGGAACGGCAGGAGCCAAGACGAGAGGTGGGGCCCACCAGAGCACCCTAAGACACGGGAGGCTGCCGGGTGCTCCGCGGGATGCTGGAGAGCCGTAGCAGGGCCTCGGGACTGGACGGAGGGTAGGTCGTGTGGCAGTGAGGGGTAAGGAGGGAGGAAGGACTTAGGAGTCCTAGCCTGACTTCCTATTGCAGAGCGAGGGAAGACTCTGGTCCAGAAGAAGCCCACCATGTATCCCGAGTGGAAGTCAACATTCGATGCCCACATCTACGAAGGCCGCGTCATTCAGATTGTGCTGATGCGGGCCGCTGAGGACCCACTGTCTGAGGTGACCGTGGGTGTGTCAGTGCTGGCCGAGCGCTGCAAGAAGAACAACGGCAAGGCTGAGTTCTGGGTGAGAGGCTCGAGGGCCGTGGTCTTGCATGTGCGTCGTGTGCTTGCGGGATGGGACTTGGTGAGTGGGCACGACATCAGGACCAACTACCAGTATGACTTTGTAGCCACTGTGGTTTGAATCCTGGCCCTGATTTACCTCAAGGTCTTGTCAGAATGAGCATGAGTATCCAGTGCTTTATTCCAAGCCAGTTGGTTGGAATAAAGGTTTATGATCCTGTGTACTTGGGAGGCTGAGGCAGGATGGTCACAAATTCAAGACAACAAACATAATGAGATCCTGTTTCAAAAAATGTGAAAAATTAGAGTTGGGGATGTAGCTCAGTGGTAGAGTGCTTGTCTAACATGCACAAAACCATAGATTCCGTCTCCAGCACCGCAAAGTCTGGAGACGCTGCAGAATATGACACCTTGTAGGTGGTGAAGGGAATTATCTTGCTTATTGCAACTACTTTTCTCCCCTCTATCCCTGACCTCCCCACCCCCGTTAATTTTAGAAAGGCAGGATATGCACTGTAAAGTGGTTCGCTCCCGCTCCAACACCAGGCTCTGTTTGGAGAGGCACCTAGTTGGGGGTGTTTTAAAGATATTACAGATCTAGCCAGGCATGGGACCCACACCATGATATTTAGCAGCCAAGAGATAAGAGAAGGAAGCTGGCAGCCTGCCCACTCACCTGCTGAAATGAGGGCTGTGCACATGCCTGTGCCCACGTGCATCTCGGGTGGTGTACTTGGTGGCAGTAGAATGTCAGGCCCATACAGCCCTGCAGGCTCCTGCAGCCTAACTGAAAAGGCTCAGTGACCATTGGAAGCACTGGTCAGCCTTCAGTGAGGAATGAAGGCGCCCAGATGGAAGAGAGGGTGTGACCCAGGGCTGCTCAGACTCTCAGCCAGTTAGGCAGGGACCCAGGAGCGCCCTGGCCATATGCTCTTCCTGAGGAAATGCCACTGGGTCTGGGTCCTGGAATAGAGGCTTGGGCTCTTCCCTCTAGATGGTCTGAGCTAGTGAAGAACCTGTCCCAGAGTACACAGTGTGTGTGTTTCAGGGATGGCGGTGTGGTGTCTGAATGTGCATGGGGGGTGGGGTGGGGAGTTTCCCTCCACACTGCTGCTGGGCCACAGGGCCTAGCAGGGTGTGGACTGAATCCTTTCACTTCCCCAAATGTAATAATACCCTGGGTGCAGAGTGGGGCGGGGCTTGGGCGGGGCCCTGCCCACCCTGGCCAGGCAGGTGTCTGGCCAGGCTATAGGGCTCCCCCCTTGGCCTTGGGGGAGAGCCATGGGGCGGGCTCTGAGTCTCCCCAGGGCCAGGCCCGCCCTCACTGATCTAACACCTCCCTCCCACCCCTGCAGCTGGACCTGCAGCCTCAGGCCAAGGTGCTGATGTCTGTGCAGTATTTCCTGGAGGATGGGGGTAAGCCTCCCTACCTGGGCAGGGGCAAGCTTGTTTGCCAGATCAGGGGCAGAGCTTGCACTGGTGCCTAAGGAAGCAACTCCCATGGGGTTATGTTGGGACCGTCTTGGGTGATTTGCAGGGGGAGCGTCCTTCATGGACCCTGGGGCTGACTTCACCCTCTGGCTCACAGATTGCAAACAGTCTATGCGCAGTGAGGAGGAGGCCAAGTTCCCAACCATGAACCGCCGTGGGGCCATTAAACAGGCCAAAATCCACTACATCAAGAACCATGAGTTCATCGCCACCTTCTTTGGGCAGCCCACCTTCTGCTCTGTGTGCAAGGAGTTTGTCTGGTGAGGGCTGGTGACGGACACCTGCTGGGGGTGGCATGGGACGGGAGGGAGGGACCGAACGGAAACATCCTCACTCACTCTGCTGGGGCATTGCCTTCCAGGGGCCTCAACAAGCAAGGTTACAAGTGCCGGCGTAAGTCTCTCCTCTCTTCAGCGCGTGCGTGAGTGTGTTTACACATGCCGTTGTCTGCACCCCTGGGTCTGGATGTCACGTCTGCACGAGAGCCCTGGGTACCCCCGTGTGTGTGCTCAAGTCAGTCAGTGCCAGGCTGGCTTGTTGCAGCTTGCCAAAGCCAGTTCTGTGCGTTCCTTCCCAACTCTGTGCAGGTTCTCAGGTTGTTGCCAAAAATAGGCTGTTGTAGAGATTTACAGGGAAACCAGCCACACACACACACACACACACACACACACACACACACACACACACACACGGTCTCTGCCCTCAGGGGTGGGTGTGAGATCTTCACTAGCACTCCCCTGACTAGTGTGCTTGTGGGTGCAAGTATCTCAGATGAACAGGTGTGAGCGTACCTTTCACCCTGACACGCAGTGCCGAGCAGGCCCTGCAGACTGCAGGTGTGAGCAAGCAGAAGCTGTCCTATCATTTGCTCACTATCAGGCCTTGGTCAAGTTCCTTAGCACTGGCCCAGTGCCTCTGTTTCCTTGTCCATAAACTGGGATATTAGATTCAAGTGTGAAGGCCACTGGGGTAAAATATGTACGCTATGTTTTAAGGGCTTAGCAGGTAGTGAGCATTCAGTCTAAGACGCCTGTTGTCACGATTGTGCAAGCTTTGTGTGTAGGGTACGGGTGTCTTTGTACTGGGGTGTGTCATGTGGACATGTGAAAGAGAGCTAGCTTAGCAGCCGTTAGCTGACTTGGAATACAGAAATGGGAAAGAGAGGCTCTCCGGCCCCCACACATCCTCCCTTCTGCCCACCCCGGGAGTCCTTGAACCTTCTCTGTTTTCCACGGCCCTTTAGATTGGCCCATCTCTTGCCCGTCCTTTCCAGGCCCCTTCTGGAAGGGTTGGCAGGAGGAGGAAGAAATAAAGCTGGGCTGAGGCCTGTGTAGGGTGAGGGTGTGGGCGGCCAGCGAGAAGGCTGGCTTTGTGCAGAGGGCTGTCCTTGGCCAGCAGTGCCAGCTCAGACTCTGCCTCTCTTGGTGCCTCCCCCTCCCTGTCCTGGGCCTGCGCCCCTTCCTTCAAGAATGCAACGCCGCCATCCACAAGAAATGCATTGACAAGATCATCGGCCGCTGCACGGGCACTGCGGCCAACAGCCGGGACACCATCGTGAGCTGGGCCCCCGGGGTCTGGGGACTGGGCAGGCGGGGGGCTGTGGGGGCCCCAGACTCTCCTTTCCTTCTTCGGCCTTTGCGATCCCCAGACCTCGGGGGAACCCTGTTAAGGATCTGACACTGCACAGGGTTGGGGGAGAACTGGCCTGTGACCCCTGACCTGTAATACCCGTTCCCTCTAGTTCCAGAAAGAACGCTTCAACATTGACATGCCCCACCGGTTCAAGGTTTACAACTACATGAGCCCCACTTTCTGTGACCACTGCGGCAGCTTGCTCTGGGGACTGGTGAAGCAGGGGCTGAAGTGTGAAGGTGTGTGCTACCCAGATCCCAGCTGCCCCCGACCTCCTGAGCCCCGGCGCCCACCATGATGCCGCACCTCTTTCCTTGAGACTTCAAAGGACTCTCATCTGTCTACCCTTCACTTCGGGGGGACCCCCTCACTTATGGGGGACCCCTCCTCACTGGCCTTCCTGACTGAGACCCTCTGAGCTGCATCCTCAAGTGTGCCGCTGGGGATCACTGAGGAGCAAGTGACTGGAAATACTTAACCAAGGCTTGCACACATTAGCTGGCCCTGCTCCCAAGCCTCCCTTATCCCAGGCTTCCCTTCAGGGGCATCTCAAGGCCTGAGGAAAGCTGCCTATCTTGCTTGTCCCAGATGTTAATATAACTAGCTACCATTCTCTCTCTCCCTCCCCCTCCCATCCCCCTCTCCCTCCTTCCCTGTCCCCCTCCCCCCTTCTCCTTCTCTTGCTCTCTTTCCTCTCCCTCCCACCCTTTCCCCTTTTTTCTCCCTCCCCGCCTCCCTCCCCTTCTATCTTCCCATCTCCCTCTCCTCTCATTCTCTCTCTTTCTTTGACCTTGGCCTCACACTGTAGCCCAGGCTGACCTGGAACTGTGTAGCTCAGGCTGGCCTCAAATACAGAGCAGTCTTGCTGCCTCGGCTTCCCAGTTGCTGGCATTATGGGTGTGAGTTACTGCCTCCAGACACTTTCTTTTTCTGTACTTCAACCATGACAGACTCCAAATGCTCGTGGTGGCTTCAGATGCCCTCACCCCTGGAAGCTCAACAGTTCAAAAGTTCTCTTCTCCCCTTCCCTCTCTCTCTCCCTCCCCCTCCCTCCCTCCCTCCTTCCCCCCTCCTCACCCCTCTCTGCCCCCCCCCACCCCTCTCTGCCCCCCCCTCACCCCTCTCTGCCCCCCCCTCCTCACCCCTCTCTGCCCATTTCTGAGACCTGACCCTGGCAGTCCACTGTGCTTCTTGCAGACTGTGGCATGAACGTGCACCACAAATGCCGGGAGAAGGTGGCCAACCTGTGCGGCATCAACCAGAAGCTCTTGGCTGAGGCCTTGAACCAGGTGACCCAGGTAGGCAAGGGCAGTGGGATCTGGACATAGGACGGTGCAAGCAGAGGGTGTCAGGGCTCACAGAGTGCCTGGGGAGCCCTGAGGTGGGTGAGGCTTCTGTCAGGTCATTGAGGTAGCCTTGTAATCTTGGGCAATTCATCATTCAGGCAGTTCTGAGGGGAGATGGCGACTGCAGAGCTGAGCATTGGGACATTTTGAATAAGGACAGAATCTGTTAAATGTGTCATGTGTGGTATATATGATATATGTAGTGTGGGTATTATGTGTGTGAGAGATGTGTGTGTGTGTGTATGTGAATGTGGTATTTATTTGGTATGTAGCATGTGTGTCCAGAGTATGTTATCTATGGGTAGGTGGTATATAGAGTATGTGGTATGCACATATGTATGCTGTGTGTGCATAGTCTAGGTTTGTTTACATGGTGTATGTGTGTGTGTTGTATGTATGCAGTATGTGATATATAGAGGTGGGTGGTACATGGCATGTGGAGTATATGTTGTATATACATGTCTGTGCATAATACATGTACATGCATAATAATATGATATGTGTAGGTGTATATGGTATGTGAATATGCAGTGTGTATGTGTTGGGTGTATAAGAAAGGGGTTCTCATGGTGTGTGTGTATTTACATATGACTGGAACTTAAGGGATAATAAAACTTTAGAGTAAACTTCTAAAGCCAGAAATGAAGCTAGTGGTTGGCAAGATGTTTCAGTGGGTAAAGGCACTTTCCACACAACCAGGCATCCTGAGTTCCTTTCACAGAACCTACAGAACAGGAGAGAAGCATCCCACAAGTTGTCCTGTGGTATATGCACGTGTGCACATGTGTGCATGCACATACACACAAATAAATGTAAAAAACTGTTAGAAAAAAGAAATGAGATTAAACAATTTATTAAATTCTTAGGAAGGTATGGTTCAGTTTACTAAATGTCTGTGCCTATAATCTGTGCCTTTCAGATCGCAGGGCCAGGGGAAGGAAGGCATGTGGCCTGGGAGGCCTAGGCTCTGCCCCTCTGACACCATTGGAATTGAGGGGGATATTGTGGTGGGGGTCCTTTTCCTGGCCTAGGAGTTCTAACCATTTGGCTTCCTTCTTTTGCTCTTTCTCTAGAGATCTTTACGGAAGCTGGATTCAGGATCACCAGAAAATGTTGGAATATACCAGGGATTCGAGAAGAAGGCCGGAGTCTCTAAGGATGACGCCCCAGGTGAAGTCGGGCCAGATGCCTTCTTTAAGGCTCCCATTCCCCAACAGAGCAAAGAACAGGGCTGGTCTGCCTTGAGAAGTGAGTCCTGGGTCGAGGCCCGGAGCCCCTTTCTCTCCGGCCCCCACCAGCCCACCCTTGGGACTCCAGTAGGTCTTTCTGTCTAGTCAGTTCAGGGAAGAGGTAGCACCTCGGGGAGGGAGCCCCTTCTCTCCTCCCCTGTGCCCTGGGAAGAAGGAGTCATGTCTCCGCCTCTCCCACAGACAACAATGGGACCTATGGCAAGATCTGGGAGGGGAGCAGCCGGTGCAACATCGATAACTTCACCTTCCACAAAGTGCTGGGCAAAGGCAGCTTTGGCAAGGTGAGAGAGGGCAGCCTGAGGAGCAGGGCTCAGGGGGCTCCCGGGGCACACCAGAGGCTGGGTGCTGGCGACCTGCAGGGCCTTTGCTCAGCATCCTGCCCATTGGTAGGTCCTGCTTGCCGAGCTCAAGGGCAAAGACCAGTACTTTGCAGTCAAGTGCCTGAAGAAGGACGTGGTGTTGATCGATGACGATGTGGAATGCACCATGGTGGAGAAGCGGGTGCTGGCGCTCGCCTGGGAGAATCCCTTTCTCACCCACCTCATCTGTACCTTCCAGACCAAGGTTCTGGCCTTCCCCGTCATTGCCCATGCCCCGACCTGATTACCCCCCACAGTGGGGCTGTGTCTATTGCGGTCACTTCCTAAGTTGTCACCATCACCCCAGGTCCTGTGTCCTCTACTTCCTTTTGGGGCTCTGTGATCTTTTGCAGGGGTACCTCCTACTTGTCCCTTTACCTCTGCTCACCTCCTGCCCCACTCCAGGACCACCTGTTCTTCGTGATGGAGTTCCTCAATGGGGGTGACCTGATGTACCACATTCAGGACAAAGGCCGCTTCGAACTCTACCGGGCTATGTATGTGAGGGCCCTTTGTAGGAGAGGGACTCTGGCTGAGTGCACTGCCACTCTGCCCTTTATCCTTCCTCCCACCCCCACCCCCCCCCCCCCCTGGAAAAGCTTGAGTCAGGACAGAGCTTGCGCTGGGGACACTCGGGACACTGTGGGAAGCAAGCTCTGGCTCTGGGGCCAGCACAGGTACTCTCGGTCCTTGTCGTCTCTTTGGGCGTCAGCCAGAACAGCAGAATGGATAGTGCCCTGCACTACATGGCCCCTGGTGTGCGGCCCCTGGACGACAGTAGTAATGTCTTCAAGTGTTTGGATACCCCTAAGTTAGCGGCATGTGTTGCACACTTGTGTCAACAGAAATGCCCTCCTACAACACAGCCTTGGCTTATTTAGCTTTCCCTCCAAATTTGCCGCCTGGGCTTCCAGCCTCCACTTACCTGATTAAAAAATGTGCTTGGTTGGGTCCATAGTGTTGGTAGAGTTGTTTATAGCATTTCCTGTCCTGGGGTGGGGTGATAGGACTGGTGGGCAAAATCCTGGAACATTGTCTCTTGCTCAGGTTTTATGCGGCTGAGATCATCTGTGGGCTACAGTTTCTACACAGCAAAGGCATCATTTACAGGTATTGGCGGTCCTTCTGAGAAGGGTGGTGCCTAGTCTGATCACACTTCCAGCTTAGAGTGAGTGAGTGGCTGAGTATTTGCCTAACAACCTAACTCGGTGTGAGAATTTTTCTGCTCCTGCAGCTGAGGCTGGTGCAGCCCCAGGAGCTGGGAGCTCAGTGCTGTTGGAAGGGAGGCAGCCCTGGCAGGCACAGTGTCTCCCTACGTTATGCTCATTATTCTCACTCCAGAGCCCCCAACCAAGCACTCCAAGACTTCACCAATATGAACTGGCTTCTTAAGTCTTCATCCAATACATTATGCTCTACCCTATGGTGGAATGCCATACACTCACCAGAAGGGCTGAGACTTCTCTGTATCTTGATGTGGGATGACATGAAACTGTTTATCAAGTTGGAACTAACCTGTGGAGCCAAGTTGTGATTTTACACCTCTGTAATCCCAGCACACGGGAGGCAGAGACAGGCAGATCTCTGTGAGTTTGAGGCCATCCTGGGCTACATAGGACATCCAGAGCTACACAGTCAGACCTTGTCTCAAACAAAAAAGAATTAAAAATCAGCATGGGCTGCATATTGAGACCCTATCTCATAAAAGAAAAGAAAATCAACCAAACCAAGCCATGTGACAGTGTGTATCAAATACATGTTGCAGGGTTCTGGGGTGGAGCGGGGAGCTGGAGAGACAGCAGTTTAGAGCACCTGCTGCTCTTGCAGGGTTGTTTTTTTTTTTTTTTTTTTTTTTTGTGAGACAGGGTTTCACAGCGTAGTTTTGGTGCCTGTCCTGGAACTCACTCTGTAGACCAGGCTGGCCTCAAACTCACAGAGATCCTCCTGGATCTGCCTCCCCAGTGCTGGGATTAAAGGCATGTGCCACCACCGCCCGGCTAGGGTTGGGTCCAGTGGCTCAAAACTGCTTATAGTTCTAGTTCCAGGGATCTAACGCCCTCTTCTGGCCTCTGTAGGCACCTACACTTGTGCACTTACCCACCCACAGGCGCACATATATAACGTGTAAATACAAAATAATAATAAGTAAAACTTGGGAGTGAGAGACATATTCCAATTTGCGGTCCATGCCTAGCATCACTGGAGGCTGTCTGGTGGTTGAAGCAGAGAGAAACCTTGTACTGTTTGTCCATTCAGATGACTCATGAGGGAAACCAACGTGGTCCCTGCCCTTGTTGAGTTAGATAACCCTGAGCTGGGTAGAAGCAGATTGGGATATATCTGCCAGCCGGTGAGGTGACAAGGGGCAAGTGATGTCACTCGGGGCTTCAGGGAGTAGGGTATTGTGTGTCCCACATTTAGCGGCCAGAAGGCACTTGGGTTTAGCATCCCAGCTTCCCTTTCTCCTCTGTGCTCTCTCGTGCTCCAAGGGAAAGTTGTGGGCTTGCAGGGCTGGACCCAGCATGTGGCAGCAAGGCTAGGGAGGGTTAGAACGGGCACCCAGGGCTATTCTGTCCTCTCCTCTCCTCAGGGACCTCAAGCTGGACAACGTGATGCTGGACCGGGATGGCCACATCAAGATAGCCGACTTTGGGATGTGCAAAGAGAATATATTTGGAGAGAACCGGGCCAGCACCTTCTGCGGCACCCCTGACTACATCGCCCCTGAGGTGAATAGCTGTCTCTCACTCAGTGTGCATTTGGCCTCGTTAGGGTAGAGCCAGGGAGGCTTCCTGAAGAAGCCTGGTACCCTACTCTAACCACTGTTGCCCCCAGATCCTGAAGGGCCTGAAGTACACGTTCTCTGTGGACTGGTGGTCCTTTGGGGTCCTCCTCTATGAGATGCTCATTGGCCAGTCACCCTTCCATGGTGATGATGAGGATGAACTCTTTGAGTCCATCCAAGTGGACACACCACACTATCCCCGCTGGATCACCAAAGAGTCCAAGGACATTATGGAAAAGGTGAGCCTGGCTAGGGTTTCGGGTTTCAGGGGGACCTGCCTCTAAAATAGGGCCTCCCTGGGGCTCCATGCCTGACATATCCCAAGCCTTGGTCTGTCCCTGTTTCTGTTTTTTTTTTTTTTTTTTTTTTTCCCGAGACAGAGTTTCTTTGTGTAGCTTTGCGCCTTTCCTGGAACTCACTTGGTAGCCCAGGCTGGCCTCGAACTCAGAGATCCCGCCTGGCTCTGCCTGCCGAGTGCTGGGATTAAAGGCGTGTGCCACCACCACCGCCCGGTCTGTCCCTGTTTCTAGGCATTCCTTTCTGAGTCCCCTGTCTGGAATCACAGGATGTGGTGGCTAAGAGGTCAGGAGACAGACAGACCTGAGGCCAAGTCCTGGCTCTGTCTGTCTGTGACTAGCTGGTAACCTTGGGTGGGTCACTTAACCTCCCTCTCCTTATCTTCAAACTGCCTCAGAGTTGATAGAAACATAGAAACCCGTAACACTCAGCACCTCGGCTCACAGTGAGTGTCAGTGAGACATAGAGCTTACCCTCAGCCCCAGAGTTCCTGAGCTAAGTCTGTCCAGCCTCGGGGCCCTAGGGCTGTTTGCAGTTTGCAAAAACTCCAGTTTCCCATGGCCTTGAGTCCTGACCGAGGCCCCTGTGGATTGCAGCTGTTCGAGAGGGAGCCGGTCAAGAGGCTGGGAATGACAGGAAACATCAGGATTCACCCCTTTTTCAAGACCATCAACTGGGCGCTGCTGGAGAAGCGGAAGGTGGAGCCGCCCTTCAAGCCCAAAGTGGTATGTCCCCCACCCCTGTTCTAAGACTGGTCCCTCCCTTGCTCTGCCCACTTCCTGCATCAATCCCACACTCGCCCCCTTTCCCTTTTCCAACAAGCCTGCTTCCTGTTCTCCCCGGCATGCTGTACCAAGCCTCTGCTCTTACGTTCTCATAATCTCCTCAGGCCAGCTCCAGCAGTCTCACAGACAGTTGGCACTGGGGGTTCACCTCATGGTCGAGCATTTAACCTAGTATGTACAAAGCATAGGTTTGATCTTAGTACCACCAAGTAAGAAGCGGAAGCTAAAACAGGCCTGATAGAGCATACCTGTAACCCCAATACTTGGGAGGCAGAAGCAGGAGAGTAACCATAAGTTTGAGGCCAGCCTAGTCTTCATAGTTATTTTTCAGCTGGCTAGGGCTGCGTCGTGGAGCCCTGTTTCAGAACAAGGACAGAGAAGACCAGGTGTAGTGGTGGTGAGGCCTTGAGGCACCTGGTGCTGGGGTAAGAGAGCCTTGTAAGTCCAGGTCAGCCGGGGCTGCGGAGTGAGACCCTATCCAAGAGAGAAGGACAGAGAGGCAGGACCTCACTGTGTTGTTCAGCCTGACTCAGAACTCGGGACTGCCGCTGTCCTCTTCCAGGTGCACACCTCCATGCCTGCTGCCAGCCATCTTGTAACAAAATTCTTCAGTACTCTGTGTTCTGGAAACTATTTTTTGACCACCAGAGTTAGGGCTTCACCTCCATCCTCCATCTGTCTAATCATCAATCACATCCATTTTCCAATCGATATTGGGCATGCCAAGTCCTTGTTGAGTGCACTGTGCTGGGCTTTGGTGAAGTAAGAAAAAGCCCCAGAGCTAGAGGAGCCCAGACAGGACGTTTGCACACTGGTGACAATCTGTGACAAGACAACAGTGTGGGAGATGTCACAGGGCACACATCTGTGGGTTGCTTTTGAGAGGGTGTATCAGTAGGAGCCTGGGATGCAGGGAACAGAGTGGTCTGAAAGGCTGCCTAGAAGAACTGCTGGGTGTGAGTAGGGCTTGGGATGTCAGACCAGGCAGAGGGCAGCTAGAGGGTATTCCTGGTAAGTGAGCAATGCTTGCATCAAGGCCCCAGATCCTCAGAGGCCACTGGGACTGGTTGAGATAAGAAGCGGATTGCATCACTGGGAACTTGCTGGGTGTGATGATGTACACGTGTAATCCTAACACTCAGATGGACACAGGAGGTCCTCAACTTCAAGCGCAGGATACACAGCATGATCCTGTCTTTTAAGAGAGCAGTTAGGACGCTGTGTCTCTTTTGTGATCACAGCTTCTTCTCTGCCTTCCTCTCGATTGCTCTCTGTCCTCTGCTGGGACATACTGTTCCCACTGGGCAGTCTCTGTGACATGCCCCACATTTGTGCTTTGAGACAGCAGGACACTTTTCCTTGTGGAGCTCATAGTCACAGGCTCCCTGAGCATGGTGACAAGCTGACCCAGCTGTAAGAGCAGCACATGGCTCTTGCTACTGGGAGAAGTTTCTTCCTGCACACACCAATCAGGTGTGACGCTCCACCGGGGGCAGGACAGCGCGGGCACAGTGAACAGGGCAGTGGGCTCTCAGCCCCAAGGATGGGCCTACCAGGAAGTAAGCTCAAGGGCTCCGGTGTAGCCAGCTCAGTGGCAGAGTGCTCACCTAGCATGTCAGTGCCCTCCCCAAATAAAGGTAAAAACAAAAACAAAACAAAAACAAACAAAAAAACCACCAAAACCAGGCATGGTAGCACATAACTGTAATCCCAGCCCTTGGGAGGTGGAGGCAGGAAAATCATAGGTTCAAGGCCAGCCTCAGTTGCATGAGACTTTGTCTTGAAAGAACAAAAACAAAATAATAAAAAAAAAAAAAACAGGTTCCAGTCGTTCACCCATCAAACCTCTGGCCACAGAGCAAGGCCTAATGTCTCTGAGCCTGGTTTTTTTACAAATAGAACAGTAACATTTCTCTCTGGGACCGTGGGGTGGGGTCAGATGAAGGAAGGAAGGAAACCCAGGGCTCCTAATCCACCTGTTTTCAAAAGAAGCCAGAAATCTGGATTTCCATGTTAAAAATGTTGCTTCTGATTCTATCCAAACCGGCACTGGGGGCTGGGCATGTAGCCAGTTGTGAAGCACTTGCTTCACACACACACACACACACACACGGCCCTGGATATGAGTCCCAACAATCTGCCAAACAAACCAGTGCTAGCTGAACGATCGGGCCCTCTAGCTCAGTTTGGCCCCAGGGTCACCAGAGACCTGTTACTATCTTATCCAGGCCTTAGGGGCAGTGAATTAGGTACTTTTCTTATAGACAGACTGAGAATAAGTATTTCTAACTTTGCAGGCCAGGCAGTCTCAATGCAGCCATAATCCATGTGTCAACAATGAGTGTGGTTGTATAGTCATAAACTTGATTTGTGGGCACAGAAATTTGCATTCGACCTCATTTTCATATAACGTTGGGTATCCTTTTAATTGTTTTTTTTTTTTTTTCTTCTCCCAACCATTAAAAATCACAAGGGTTAGAGCTGGAAGTGGTGGCCAATGATGCCAGCGCTTGGGAGGCTGAGGCAGGAGGATCATGAATTTGTAGACAGCCTGGGCTACATGAGACTTTGTTTCAAAAATACTAAAACCAAAACCAAAACTAGCTAAACAAAAATAGCAAAAGCTATTCTTAGCTTATAGGCCCCATTAAAAACAGAGCGGGAGACATGTGGCTGATAGACTGTAGTTCATGCCCCTGTTCCAGACCATGTCCCCTGTCCCTCACTAACCCAGTGCCCCCCCACCTGCCTTCCTCATCCCTTGAGAAATAGCATCCCCTATGGTGGGACTGCCTTTAGGTGACCAGTGACATCCTCTTTCCCGATTGAGTGGACTGCCCTGGCTTGCCCCACCAGGACCCCAGAGGCCTGGGTGCCTGTCATGCCTTTGAGGACAGACCTTGGAGATACCCCAATAGTCACACTCACCCTCTGCTGCCTTCCTCACAGAAATCCCCTGCAGACTACAGCAACTTTGACCAAGAGTTCCTGAGTGAGAAACCCCGCCTTTCCTACAGTGACAAGAACCTCATCGACTCTATGGACCAGGCAGCCTTCCAAGGCTTCTCCTTTGTGAATCCCAAGTTTGAGCAACTCCTAGACAAGTGAGCTCCCAGACCTGCTTTACACGCCAGCAGAGCAGGCCAGTCTGCCCTGGTTCAAGTCCGCATGCATGC
Organism: Peromyscus maniculatus bairdii; assembly: GCF_049852395.1. NCBI lineage: Eukaryota > Metazoa > Chordata > Mammalia > Rodentia > Cricetidae > Peromyscus > Peromyscus maniculatus. Next base: position 4,471,564 of record NC_134860.1, on the reverse strand, counting down.
CCTGGACAACAGCGGGTGACTGGGTGACTGCTGCTGCTGCCCCCACATCCTCAGAGGGTTCGGCTCTTGTTGGCTGGGCTCAGTACTTCCTCTGTGAACTGTTTGTGAATTTCCTTTCCCTTTGCCGTCCGAGGGAGACTGTAAATCCTGTGTTTCATTACTTGAATGTAGTTATTGAAATATATATTATATATATGCACATATATATAATAGCTGTATATATTGCTCAGTATAGAAAGCATGTAGGGGACTGGTAATGTGTTGACCTTTTTTTAAAAAAACATGTACACATATATATGTATGTGTATGTATATATATATATGTGACCAAAAGGAAAAAAAAAAGCACAAACTGTCTGAACCACAAGGTTCTTTTATGTGTGTCTAAATAAACACTGAATGGTACCAACCTGGCTGTGGGGACATTTATGTCCCAGGAAGCTGGTAGCAGGTGCTCCTGCCACTATTGACTGTAGTCACAGACCCCTGCGTCTTCATGCAAATGTGTTTGTATTTAGGGGTTTCCCTTTGCTCCAGGGCCCTGGGATGTCTCTGTGGGGTGATGGCAGGAGGTGAGACCGGCTGTAATCTGTCGCTGGGCAGAGAAGTCAGCCCAGAAGTCGAGAGAAGCAAAAAGCCAGGCCTAAAAGCTGGAGCAGAGGCTTAGACCCGGGAGTGTGTCTCAGGGATGGAGCACTTGCTTAGCATGCATAAAACTCTGGGTTCCATCTCCCGCTCGATCAGTGTGCACACACACACCCACCGATGGTAAATGTAAAAAGGGCACGTGGGATGTAGTTCAGTTGGTAGAGCACTTGCCTAACATGCATGAAGCCCCGCCCCCAGCAGGACATTTGGGAGGTAGAAGCAGGAAGATCACGACTTCAGGTTTATTCTTAGCCACACACACAGTGAGTTTCAAGGCCAGCCTGGGCTATAAGAAACCCTGTCTTAAAAATAATAATGATTTTAAAAAGATTTAGAGGCTGGCCCCAGATTAAGCAGAAGACAAAGAAAGGAAAAAGCTTTTTTGTTGTTGTTGTTTGTTTCGTTTTGTTTTGTTTTATTTTTCAAGACAGGGTTTCTCTGTGTAGTTTTGGTGCCTGACCTGGATCTCACTCTGTAGACCAGGCTGGCCTCGAACTCAAAGAGATCCACCTGCCTCTGCCTCCCAAGTGCTGGGATTAAAGGTGTGCGCCACCACCGCCCGGCGCTTATCTTCATTCTTGAGAGATGAGTCAGCCTCTAAGTTCTAGAATTATTCCACAAGAGTCCTTGCCTACCCGGAGGAGAGGGGAGGGGCAGGTGGGAGAGAGAATGCCTCGCTCCTGGATGGTGTGGTGAGGCATGCTCCAGTATGTTGACCTCACTGCCTGCAGTCAAGGAGCCTGGCTCCAAGACACAGCGCCTGGCAGCTGCCTGTGAGCCAGCGTGGCCTTGGTATGCAGAGTCGCTGGCGGGGCTCTCTTCACAGCCTCCATGCCCCCATTCTACGGCTTCCAGTTTGTCCCTCCCTCCCTCCATCCCTCCTGCCTCTGGGGCACTGGTCTCAGACAGGGCCCTCCCTTGGGCCCCTCTGGTCCAGCCCCTAGGGCCCAGCTGGCTCTGTCCTGGAGGTGGCCGAGGCAGTCCTAGCGTCTGATTGGCTGGTCCAGTAGCATGCTGTTGACTGCCAGCAGTTCATTCTTCTGGGCTGAGGTACAAATTTCCACAGCCTGGGAAGGCAGGATGGACTGGAACCGACCCAGGGAGAGCTGTGAGGATGGAAGTGGAGCTTGTCCTCTCCATCCTCAAGAAGCACTCCTGTCTCCCACTGAACTGTGCCGGGCTAGCCTGGGCACTGGGGGCTGTGACACTCATCCCGCTTAGGCTCACAGACAGTGTGACGTGGGGTGTGCTGGAGAACCCCGGGGTGACGGAAGTCCAGAGGGGGTCCCTAGGGTCCCCAGTCTCCTGCTTCCGCTATGATGTGCAAAGGTCCCCAGAAGCCCCGTGAGGCCATGGGCAATGGCCATGGCACAGAAGCGGTGGCGTTTACCTTTAGGGCCACCCGCCATCCTGCCGCTCTAAGTCAGAGCCTTGTACACAGCACTTCATGCAAAGAACGGGTTCCTCCTCTGTGGAAGGGAGGGCTGAGTGGTTTATCAGCTTCGGGCAGCGAGGCGTGGCTGGAACACAGTATCTAGAAACTAGGCCTAAGGTTTGAGTTTCGCTGCGCTACCCACGCGCTGGATCATTTTCTTACAGCCTCAGTCTCCTCACCTGTAGACTGGAGCCACTAATCTGTGCTGCCTTGTGGAGCAGCTGGTTCAGGAAGGCTTCATACAGGGCCAGTGGGTGCTGCTGATGCCTGGTGGTGCTGATGCCTGGTGCTGCAGCGTAGGTCTGTGGGACCTGCCTCGGGAAGCCTGATTCCCCGTGGGAAGTGACTCCCGGGGACACTGTCGCTGCCTGAGTGCCTGGAAGGGCACGTGTCTCTAGACCTGTTCCCAGCTTTTGAGTAGGTGCCAGGCCCGGCCGTGGCCTACGGAAATGCCAATCATGCTAGACTCAAAGCCACTTTCCCTGGCATCTAGGGACCAGGAGGAAGGCAGGTTGCCCTTCCCTTTGCCAAGTGGGCAGGCAAACAGCAGGGCGCTCAGTCCTCAGTGGAAAGGACAGAGCGAGTACACCCCCTCCCCACCCCACCCCTACCCCCACCCCCCGGTACAGGACAGATGAACACGGATGCTCCGGGGCCTGGGGACAGGGGCACAGGCTCCACAGTCAAATCGCCCTGGTTTCAGTGCTAGTGACCTCAGCAAGTGACTTCACCTCCCAGAGCCCCACTTTCATTTCCGCCACTGGAAAATGGGGATGACCATGATGTTGCCGTTGGCTGTGATGAGGCAGTGGTGTTGATATGTATTGCACAGACTTAGTAAACAGCAGCCACTGTGCCCCGCCCTTCAGTGAGAAGAAACATTCTCCTCCACACTGACTGGACTGCAGGTAGGCAGCTAATATGTAGCCATCCATCACAAAGCTTCCCCTTCAGACAGGGGTACTTGAGAACCTCCTGCCCAGACTTGCTCGGATGCCACTTCTACACGTGTTAATGGGAGGAAACAGGAAGTGAGCCGAAGTCTGGGCATCCAGGGAGCTGTTTAAGGATGTCCCCGACAGGCGCAGGGACAAGAGCTTGCAAAAAGAGCTCAGTAGAGAACTAGTACTTTGATGGGATTCCACCTGGTTGCTTTCATGTGCCTGCTTCAAAATATATTTTTTCAGCTGGGTGTGGTCGCCCATGCCTTTAACTCTGTGAGGTCAAGGCCAGCCTGGTCTGCAAAGAGAGTTTCAGGGCAGCCAGAGCTGTTACATAGAGAAACCCTGTCTCAAAACAAGAACGAATATATATAATACATTTTAAGTGTGTATGTGTGTGTGTGCGCGTATGTGCGTGTAAGTGTAGGTACCCTCAGAGACCAGATCCTGTGTGGCTGGAATCACAGGGAGATGTGAGTCATCTATTGCAGGTAATGGAAATCAAAGTCCGGTCCTCTTAACCACTGAGCCACCTGTCTAGCCCCAGATATGCCTGCCTTTGAGGGCACTGATGTCTGAGAGGTATAGGGCAGAGCTATGGAAAAGGAAGATACACAAGTGAGTGAATGAGTGTGTGGATGGATGGATGGATGGATGGATGGATGGATGGATGGATGGATGGAAGGAAGGACCAGCTAGACTGCATGTCTGTAGGCCACCTGGAATTCAAGTGTCTGTCAGTCAGTGGCTCTAGAATCCAGGATACTTCAGCTGTGCACACTGATGCACATACTGATAAAAGGTACATGTCTCCCGTGCCAAGTTCTAAGCAGGGGTCTCGGCCCTGGCTGAACCCTGGAACTCAATGCCCAGGGTGGCCGGGTCTAACTACATTCTGATCTTGAAGACGGCCCAGACATCACATTTTGAAAGCTCTCCTCATGTTTATGTGCAATACGATGGAGAGCCAGTTAGGCAAGGTGAGAATCTGCATATTTCCCAGTGAAGCTGGGGGAAGCTGCTCAGAAAAGCCACAGCTTGGAAATCGAAGCTACCTGTCAGCATTGCCAAGCTAGCTCTTGTTTGGAGGAGGCTGGGATCTCTAGGACCGCAGACAGAAAAATCGGTGGCTCTGTGAGGTGGCCACTTGGGCAGGGCTGCTTTGCCGACTGCCTGACTGGGCTACATCGCCCCCTAGTGGAGGCAGGTCATTTAGCAGGTGCTGCAGGGACAACAGACTCATCTGCCCTGTCTTTGTGCCAGGGACCATGCTGAACACCTCCTCACTTTAAACTGTTAGTCTCTAGCTGCTGGAGACCCAGAGACACAGAGGCAATACCTCTTCTTGCATAAACAACTATCTGTTTTGTCCCAAAGAATGATATCCACCCTAAAGTGGTAGCCACATTCCCCAACACATCTGCTGGGCCGTCCACATCTTCAGTAGGCTCTAATAAGAGGAAGTAAGGGTTCATTCAGAATTTTCGAGGGTGGGGAGGGCTCAGAGGGCTCCAGGACTTCTCAGGGCTGCCTCACTTGAGGAGGAGGACTCCCCTCTACAGCTCTCCCAGGCACCCGCTTCCACTTTGGAACCATCAAAGCTGGGTGGGACCTCTGGATCTCTCCCCTGTGACTGTGCCTAGCAGAGGCCCTTGGATGACGGCCTGTGGGAGACCAGAGGCTGGATAGCTGAGTTTGCTCTTCTGAATCCTGACTACCAACCAAGGCGGGAGGACCTCACACAGATCTGAAAACAAAGAAGGAGACAAAGGACCAAGAAAAGCTCCCCAAATGGGGAGCCTGGCCAGAGTCAGCACGGCCCAGATGGCATTTGGCTCCTGAGGTCTGAGGCGTTCTCTGAGTCTCATTATCTGATCGACTCCAACCCTCCAGAGCTATAGCCTCAGTGATTTCAGTCTGAAACTTAACGTCTGTTCCTAAATCAGTCTTTTTAAGTGGGCCTTAGAAGACCCCCAGTTTCCTCCCTCCGCCTGTGTTAAATGCATCCTCAGCCCTGACATTTGCTGCTCAGCCCACACTAAGTGCTGCACAAAGGCCAAGGCCTGTGGGAAAGAACTTTCCTCTTCCAAAGCGCCTGCTGGGGTTGATCTTTCTCCTGATTTCTCTCGGGATAGTGGACGCATGTGCTGTGGGTGGGATGGGGTGTGTGCTATGTGCCGGAGTTCTTACCTCGCTTGGTAAGAGCAGGTGCCTGCTGTATGCCGGGAGCCCCACGGGTATCCCTCTGAGCCCCTACTGGGCAGATATGAACGAGTATGCCTGGCGTGCACTTGGTGTGGCCCACAGCTCCTGACAATGAGGCTGTCAGTCACTGCGCCTCTTCCCTGCATTGTGGCCTGGAGTTCAGCTTCACAGCAGCCCCTGAGGCAGTGGCTGTGAAGCCCCACACTTCAGCAGTGAGTCGGCAGAGGGTCTGAAGAGTGAAGGATTTGCCCCGTAGCTCTGGGCAGCTCCTCGGAGTCTGTGAGCTGGTGCCCTTGTCATGCCTCCTTCGGCAGTGAGCATAATCGCTCACAGGCTGCTGGGTTTGCTCGACACTAGTCAGGAGGAGGACGCAAAGATGCCCTTTCCTGGTCCACAGAGGTCCCAAGAGGAGAGAAAACGAGCAGGAACTGAGGAGGATAGCTAGGAGGGGGGGGGGGGTTGGCTTGGCCCTGGAAAGTCCCCGGAGATTATAGATCCCCAATGGGCAGCTTTGTAGATTCACAATTTGTCATTTTATTTTATTTTGCATTGGCATTTTGCCTGCATGTATGTCTGTGTGAGGGTGTCAGATCTTGGAGCTAGAGACAGTTGCTAGCTGCCATGGGGGTGCTGGGGGCTGAACCCAGGTCCTCTGAAAGAGCAGTAGTGCTCTTAACCTCTGAACATCTCTCCAGCCCATGGATTCACAATTTGGTAACTGGAGCCAAAGGGGAAAGGGGTGGTGTTGGACCAGGTTTTCATGAGTAGGCAGTCACAGGGACATAGGAAAACCTTCCAAAGGGACAGTCAAATATGTCCCCAACATACCACCTCCTGTAGGTCAGAAGCCTGGCTCCTCCTTTCTGCCCTCTGCAAGTTCATAGACAGCGCAGTGAGCCTAGGTCACAGCCAGAGGTCAGGAAACGTGTCCAAATGAGTTTGGGTAAGCCAGCGAGAGCGTGGGGCATGGCAACAGAGAGCTTCGTCCAGTTCACACGGGCACGGCCCTGCCCTCGCTCTGCTCTCCCCTGACTGTGCTAGGAGGGGGCAGGAGGAAGCAGAGCTAATCTTCAGTCCTGCCTGGGACGCGACCGTGGCCAGCCGAGGCTTGGAAACCGGTTCAGGGGCCAGGCAGCTAAGGAGGCCCCAGCATATTAGACACCCCCAGCAACGGTGCAGCAAGGTGCTTCCTGGCCTTTAAATCCTGGGTTCAAAAATAAGCCAACCAGACACATTTTCTCTTGAGAGTGAGTCAAAAACAACGCATTTCACAAAATAGGTTTTGTTAGCTTAATTGTTCATGAATATCCTGTTTGGAAAAAAGGTTTTATGTTTCAGATTTTTCAAAGATGATTTTAAGCTCTGGCCCAGGTATATCAATAGCTCAGTAGTAAAGGCCCTGTTGATAATGGACCTGTACTCAACCTCCACCTGGCATGTCCAGGAATTAGCATTGCTGACGGTCCAACTGTAGAACACAGGCTTAGAGTAGCCTCTGGGTCTACACCTGCTTACTCCTTGGTTTGTTTTTGAGACAGGGTTTCTCTGTGTAGCTCTGGCTGTCCTGGGACTCTTTGTAGACCAGGCTGGCCTTGAACTCACAGAGATCCACCTGCCTCTGCCTCCCGAGTGCTGAGATTAAAGGCGTGCGCCACCACGGCCCGGCCTACACCTGCTTACTCTTACTTGACTTATTTGCTTGTAAGACCCTAGCAGGTTCCTTGGGTTTGGGTTGTAAGTGGTCTCCAAAGGCTCCTGTGGAGTTTTGTTTCTTTATAAGTTATGTTTATTTGTTTAATTGTGTGTGCATGCGCACACAGTCATGTTAATGTGTCGTGGCATGCCTGTGGACAGGACAGTACAACTTAAGGGGGTCAGTTCTCTCTTTCTACCATTTGGGTTCTAAGGACGGAGCTCAGGTCATTAGTCTGGATAACAAGTACTCTCATTGGCTGAGCCATCCTGCAGGCCTGCTTCTTTCTTTTTAAAATCTATTTCTCTCTCTCTCTCTCTCTCTGTGTGTGTGTGTGTGTGTGTGTGTGTGTGTGTGTGTGTGTGTGTGTGTGTGTGTGCACGCACACATGTATATAGAGGTACCCGTGGAGGCTAGAAGTGTGGCTTTGGATTCCCTTGAGCTGCAGTTCCAGGCATTTTTGAGCTGTCTGATGTGGGGCTGGAAAATGAATTCAGGGCCGCTACAAGAGTGGCAAGCACCTTTAACCTTTGAGGTGTCTCTCCAACGCTTCCTCCTCCTTCTTTGAGACAGTCAGAGGCTGTCTCATACAACCCAGGCTGGCCTCAAACTCACAATCCTCTTGACCCACCCTCTCAAATGCTGGGGTAGTAGGTATACACATCACCATGCCTAGTTCCAGCTGCTCAGGGCTCGGCTCCAGACTGCGGAGTTACAGGAGCGAAGGGGAATCTTTAAGAGGAAGTCTTAGTAAAAGGAAGTGAGGTCACTGAACGCGTGCTCTTGAGAGGGCCACTAGGGCCCCACCCCTTCCTGTTTCTGTTTTCAGCCACTATGAAGTGAACAGGCCTCCTATACCAAGCACCTGCCCTGAGCTACAATGATACCACAGACCCAGAGCCAAAAAGCTAGGCGCCCATGGACTGAGGCTCTTAGACCCTCCATGTCCTCATTTATATAATGTACACAACAGTGCCCGCTGTGTGGGGGCATTAACAGACATTACAGAAAATTCTTCAAGGTGCTTGAGACCCGGTCCATGCTCTGGAAACCTTAATGGGTCTTAATTTTTTTTTTTCTTAGACAGGGTTTCTCTGTATAGCCTCAGCTATCCTGGAACTCGCTCTGTAGACCAGGTTGGCCTGAACTCAAAACTCAGAGATCCACCTGCCTCTGTCTCCCACGTGCTGGCATTAAAGGCCTGTGCCACCACCCGGCTGGCTTTATTCTTAACTCTGTGAGCGTGTTCAATGTTTTCAAGTGTGTTTCCAGCTAAGTATGCATAAGTGTAAAGAATAGCTGGGCTAAGCAATGCCCAGGAGTCCTGCCAGGGTGGAGATGAAGCTCTTTCCAGGCACAGCCATAGGGTAAGGAGCCCTGGACTGGGAGTCAGGAGTCTACAGCAGGGCCCTTCATCTTGCCATCCCCCACCTATCCACCCTCCACCCCCATGGAGTTGGGACCATCAGCCAGCTCGACAGTGAGAAAATAAGTACCTGAGGCTGATAGGAACTGCAAACGGATGCCATGTGGCTTTAAATTATGAGAAAGGAATTTTGAATGTCAAATGTCGCAGTTCTTGGCACAATTTAAAATAAAGTGATGTGAAGGGTGGTAATTACCACCGTCACAAAACTCCACCGCAAGAGGCAGCCACTGTGAGAGCAAGCGAGACCTGTGGCGTGGCTCCTTTTCTACCCTTGTTTGGTCTCATGACCCACACAAAAACGAGTGTCCCTTCGCTCTCAGGACTTTCTGCTCCTGTTCCAAGAGCAGCACTGTGGGAAAGCCCGGTGGCCTCCGGATCCCTGGCTTGTAGTCTCCAGGGCCTGGAGGCACAGGCTGCTCCAGTGTTTCTTGAGCAGTTTCTAAAGGCAGAGCCTATGCTGGAGGATTCCCTGGTGCAGGGGGCAGGGGGTCATGACCCTCAAGGGAAGCCCGGACTTACTGATTGCCTTCTTGAGCAATTAGTAAGCACTGACTGTGTGTGAGGGCTGTGCAGGATGGAGGGAAACAGGCTGAGAAGGAGCAGGCCTCGAGGTCTCTGGAAAGGCAGGTGTGGGAGAAGATTCCAACACAGTGGGTCTGTGAGCATGGAGAAGACGGGCTGGCTTTTCTTAGGTGGGCACCAGCAACCAAGGAATGTTCCCTGGAAAAGGGTATCGCTTACTCCTGATACCCCAAAACAAGTAAGTCCCATAGTGAGGTGTCTTTTAATCTGATAACTTTAAGTGCTGGTAGGATACAAAGCACTGGATTCCTGCTGGCAACAGAGGGGACAGAAATTGGCCTCATTTCCCACTGAAAGCAAAATTTGGCACCATCCCTGGAGACCCCTGTGACTCCATTCAGAGCCGGCTTGGTGGCCTGGAGCGCCTCACAGGCAAAAATGCTTGTGGCCAAAGGTTTGTGAGGGAACAATTGGAAATGACTGGAATGTCTTCAGAAGAAGCGTAGTTCAAGAAGTGGGCTGCATTCCCATACAATACTGGTTCTTTCTATTTTGAGATCGGAGGACCAAGGAAGCCTCCTGTTTCAATCCCACTAACATCCCCAACCTCTGTTAAAGGGGTGATTCATACCTATAATCCACACACTGTGAGTCTCGGCCAGCCTGTACTACATAGTGAGATCATGTGACAAAAACCTACCCTCCCCCAAAACGTTTTTAACAGGGGTACGGGGAATGGGAAGGAAAGGGAGGTGTACTGTGAAGACCTTCCTCCTCCTCCACCTCCTTTTTCTAGAAGGCTATCATTCAGTAGCCCAGGCTGACTTCAACCCCATGATCCTGCTGCCTGTGTGCTGGGACTGCAGGCGAGTGCCACTCCCGGTGACTGTGATACCCTCTGCCTGGACCTACGCAGACTCTAGATGCCTGCAACCCCAGAGATTAGGGCCCCATGGGGATTCGGGCTGTAGAGGTGAAGGAGAAGACCTGAGAGAGCGAGGGAACCTCGGGGCCTTGACTTCCATCAGTAATGTTTTATTAAAATCTGGCATCTAGGATTTTAATAAAACATTACTGATGGAAGTCAAGTCTCCACAGCAGCTCACTCGAGCAAAGCAAGGCCCTGGGTTCTAGTCTAGAAAAGTGGACATGCAAGGAAAGCTATTAGAATCCCCCGCCCCCCAGAGCACGGTGGTGGGTCTCTAAATGCTTATTTAGTTTCTGCTCTTGTCTGTGTTCACAAGGACTCGTGATTTAAAAGCGCTTTTTAAAGAACAGCCGTTCTAACTCTTGACCTGCCAACTGGCTACCCGGGACCTTTTATGACAGTTCTGTACACGGCACTTTTGTTCTGTGTTTTTCTTTATGGATGTGCCATTTCCAAGACTTTGTTTTTCATTTCCAAGTTTTGAAACATTAAAAAAAAAATGAGTAGGAGAGAGGCTGAGGTCAGGAAAGCAGCCGGGGGTTTGGGGGAGGGAGGGGTTTGGGGGAGGGGGGGTTTGGGGGGAGGAGGTTTGGGGGAGGGGGGTTGGGAGTGAGGGGGTTTGCGGGGAGGGAGGATTCGGGGGGCGGTTGGGGGTGGAGAAGCTGCAGCAACAGAGAGGCCTGGGAGCTGTGGGGGTTGAGTGTGAGAATGTGAATGTGTGGTCCCTGAAGGTGCATCCATGCCTGGTGGCTGTCCCCTGTCCCCACAGCGTTGAGTGGAGTGCTGGCACTGAGGGCATAGGACTGGCAGTCCTGCTTCAGTCCTGGCCGGAGGGGAGCTGACAGGTTTAAATTACCAGAGTGGTTTAACCAGTCCTGGGTTGGCGATAAGAGGTGGGCATTGTGACCTACAGGTGGTGGGAACTATGAGCCTGGCACTCCTGGAACTCACTCTGTAGACCAGGCTGGCCTCGAACTCACAGAGATCCGCCTGCCTCTGCCTCCCGAGTGCTGGGATTAAAGGTGTGCGCCACCACCATTGCCCAGCTGAGCCTGGCACTTCTGATCAGAGGGGATGGCCGTGCTCACATGGGCGCTCCGGCAGCAGCGGCCTCATGACTCACCTGGGGACAGAGGGCAAGCATGCCCCAGCCCCAGCTGCCCGTCCTCTGCCAATTCAAAGGCCTGCTCCAAGGCTTAAGCAAAGCTGAGGAGATCAATGCCTCGGGGGTTAATGGGAAAGTGAAGGTTTTCCCAGAAAGCAAACGGTAAACTTCAACCCAAGAGGCTACAGCAGAGTGTACTGTGTGTCTGTGATCTTTCTGGGGCAGTGAAAAGGAAGTGAACCCCACAGGGGCCTTTTATACATGTAGAGGGAAGGGGCCCTGACGTGAGGGGGATAGTGACTCTGACAAATGAAATTGTTACGCAAACTTTCAGATACTAAACAACTTAGAAAGATTGTCTCAGACCAAGAAATAAGACACTGAGGATGTAATTGCAGCCCTTTTAACTTCCCTGGAAACTCCCGCCCAGCTCCCGCCCCTAGACACACCCCATTTCCTCCTTTACCGAGAGCCAGCACCTGCTTTTAGTCTGTGGGGCATGTCTCCGTCCCACAGGCCCCCCAGGCTTTCCCTCGCCTGAGTTGCGTGACTTTTCCAGGGTACGTGAACAAACACCTACTCACCTCAGACAGGACACTGACAGACCAAAGGAATGACTCCACCCCAGTCTGCCCGGGGAACTCCGGAGTTTATTGGGGTCACTTGCAGGAGCATGGTGACTCAAAGTCAGCTGTGCCACCAGAGTCTCATCCCAGGCGGCTGATGACTCACCCAGGCTGTATCCCTGAAGTTACCTACGGATAGTGGGTGACTCCAAGGAAGAAGGTCTCCCCCTGCAGCCATCTGCCGCTCATGCAACTTTGGGGAGGGGCCTTGTAAGTTCTTAGAAGTTCTGTTAGTCTCTGAGCTTCCAGAGTCTTCCACATGTTCTGAGGTTCCCCAGCCTCCTAAGTTTCATAGTTTCCTACACCTTTGAAGCTTCACTCCGGGTGGGAATGTTCCTCTTGGGAGAAGCAGCACAATAGGACAGTCTAGAGCAGCATTTCTCAACCTGTGGGTCATGACAGGTTGGAAAACACAGTTATTTACATTATGGTTCATAACAGCAGCAAATTACAGTTATGAAGTAGCCATGAAAATAATTTTATGCTTGGGGGCCACTACAACATGAGGAACTGTATTAAAGGGTTGCAGCATCAGGAAGGTTGAGAACTATAGGATCATTTCACATTATTGTTTTTTCTTTTTTGTTTTGTTTTGTTTTTTGAGACAGGGTTTCTCTGTGTAGCCCTGGCTGTCCTGGAACTTGCTCTGTAGACCAAGCTGGCCTTGAACTCATAGAGATCCGCCTGCCTCTGTCTCCAAAGCACTGGGACTGAAGGTGTGCACCACCACCGCCCTCATTTCACATTATTTTATACTTATTTATTAATAAGTGTGTGTGCGTGTACACAGCAGTGTAGATAAGTGTGTGTGTGTGTGCGCGTGCGTGTATACAGCAGTGTAGATCTTCCAAGATAAGGATACATTTGGACATCCAGGAGGCCAACATGGATGCAGACCCAGGAACACGACCACAGTGATCTCACTGTGGAGACAAGAGAGAGATAAGCCAAGATACTGATTGTGGTGTGTGTGTGTGTGTGTGTGTGTGTGTGTGTGTGTGTGTGTGTGTGTGTGTGTGTGTGTGTGTGCATGCATGTGTGACTACAGGTGTCAGTTCTCTCCTTCCACCATATGTATCCTGGGGATTGAACTCAGATCATCAGATCATCAGTGCCTTTGCCCTCATCTCATCCCACCACACACATTATTTTTTTTACTTAATATATTTTCAAGCCTCCTATAAATAATTGCCTGCATGCATTCTGTGTCTAGCCTCTGAGTAGAGGCGTGCTCCACACTCTAAAGCAGGTGTTGTGCTCTGTACGTGTTTTTGACATTCATCTTTCCAAATCTACTCACTCAGGTGCATTTCTTTCCTTGCTTGGTCCTTTTCTCAATAGTTTTATTGAGAAATACCATATAATCTGCTCACTTAAGGTGCCCAGTTCAGAGTTGGGTATAGTGGTAGCACACGCCTTTGACTCTAACACTTGCCAGGCAGAGGCAGGTGGAGCTCTGGCAGTTCTAGCCTAGCCTGGTCTACAGAGCCAGTCCAGGACAGCCAGGACTACATAAAGAGACCTTGTCTCAAAGAGACAAAAAGTATTTTGGCACGGGAGGTATGGGTCAGCCCTCTTCTGACCTCTGTAGGCACCAGGCATACACAGGGTGATACACATACATACATACATGTGGACAAAACACTCATGAACATAAAATAAAACAAATCTGAAAAAAAAAATGGGGCTGGAGACTTGGCTCAGTGGTTAAGAGCACTTGTTGCTCTTGCAGAGGACATAGGTTCCATTTCCAGCACCATACAGTGGCTCATATCTGTAACTCTAGTCCCCGTGTGTTTAAAGCCCTCTTCTGACCTTTGCAGGCACCAGGCACACATGTGATACACATACATACATACATGTAGGCAAAACATTCATCCACATAAAATAAATAAATCTTGAAAATTGAAAAGGTCCCCAATGTTGTGGAATATTATTTTAAGATGTGTTACACTTGTTTATACTATGGAACATTTGTTTAATGATGCAAAGATGTGTTGCATTCTTTTATGTTGCATTTGTTTAGCTCTGTGAAGCTGTGTTACTGCATCTGTCTAAAACACCTGATTGGTCTAATAAAGATCTGAACAGCCAATAGCAAGGCAGGAGAAAGGACAGGCAGGGCTGGCAGGCAGAGAGAATAAATAGGAGGAGGAACCTGGGAAGGGAAGATGAAGGGGTGAGAAAAGAAGGGCCAGCCACCCAGACACACAGCCAGACATAGAATAAGAAGGGAGGGAAAAGGTATACAGAAATAGAGAAAGGTAAAAGCCCAGAGGCAAAAGGTAGATAGAATAATTTAAGTTAAGAAAAGCTGGCAAGAAACAAGTCAAGCTCAGGCCGGGCATTTGTAAATAAGAATATGACTCAGTGTGTATTTATTTGGGAGCTGGGTGTCGGGTCTCCCAAAGAGACAAAGAGTAAAACAACCAACTACACCCCAATCTAGTGGCTTTTAGTCTAGTCAGAGTTGTACGTGTGTCACCACAGTTATAGAAGATTGCTACCGCCAAAATGTAAACCCATACCCTTCTACCCTTACCCTCCAAGGCCGTGTACTCTCAGAACTAGGCAACCACTGAAGTGTCGTCTGTCTCTACAGACATGCCTGTCTGGAACATTGATGTGAAATTCTGCTTTCAGCCAAGATGGAATTAAAGAGATCATATTTACCTTCCTTCCTGGAATGAACAAACAAACAAACATTAGAAAACCTGTAAAAAGGTATGAAGCAACACTTCTAAACACACCCAGGATTGGGCAACCAAGGCCAGTGTTATCTAAGAGATCGGAAACAACCCATGGTCAGCCCAGTCTCACTGCTTATCAGCGGTCTTGGGGTTGTGAACAGGGAAGGGGGACCACATACAGCAGTGTAGATCTTCCAAGATAAGGATACATTTGGACATCCAGGAGGCCAACATGGATGCAGACCCAGGAACACAACCACAGTGATCCCACTGTGGAGACAAGAGAGAGATAAGCCAAGATACCTGCAGAGGCTGCGCTTTAAATCCTCCACTGAGAATACTACCTGGTACCAGGGAAGAGAGTCATCTGAAGGAATTGGGACAATCCTGAGACCTCACATGGGCCTGGGAGTGGAGCCTGATACAGCATCCAGAATGGAAAGACTCATAATTTAGGGGTCATAGTGTACTAGACCCAGAGAGGTTTTGCTACAGTAGCAGAATAAAAGTTAACTCTAGACTAGATATTGTTGTAGTACTACCTAATAAAACTTAGAAGCAGGCTGGAGAGATGGCTCAGTGGTTAAGAGCACTGACTGCTCTTCCAGAGGTTCTGAGTTCAATTCCCAGCAACCACATGGTGGCTCACAACCACCTGTAATGAGATCTGGTGCCCTCTTCTGGCCTGCAAGGACATATGCAGACAAAACACTGTATACATAATAAACAAAACAAAACAAAACAAAAACAAAACTTAGAAGCAAAACCCAAAGGATCCATTGGTTTCCAAGAAATTTAAGCATATTGTAGAATGAAGTTTAAGAATATCTATGGAACTAGAAAACAAACCATTCAAAGTCAGGTGTGGTGGCACATGCAGGTGGATCTCTGAGTTTGAGACCAACCTGGTCTACAGAGCTAGTTCCAGGACAGACAGGGCTACACAGAGAAACCCTGTCTTTAAGAACAAAGAAAAATAAATAAAGGAAGGAAGGAAGGAACAAAGAAAAGAAAGAAAGGAAGGAAGGAAGAAGAAAGAAATGCAGGAAGGCAGGAGAGAGAGAGAGAGAGAGAGAGAGAGAGAGGAAGAGGAAGAGAGAAAGGAGGGAAGAAGAAAGAACCAAACATTTAAATAGTTGGATATGATGGCTCCGACCTGTAATCCTAGCACTTGGAGGCAGAGGCAGGGAGATCTAGTCAACATAGCAGGTTCCTGGCCAGGAACTACATGGCGAGAATGCCCTCATTTAACAATTATTCAACACTCAATAAGATAAAATTGACAGTGTATGGCATCCCTTAAGAATTTGCCAGGTTCCAGGATGTAGGCACATACCTATATCCCAGCACTGGGAGATGGAGACAAGTGGGTCCCAGTTTGGGGTCATATTTGACTACAAAGGGAGTTGGAGGCCAGCCTGGGCTACATGAGATCCTGTCTAAAAAAAGAGTTAAAGCCAAAGAAAAATTATTCCAGATGGAAACAGGAATCTACACAAAGGAACAAGAAGACTGGAAATGATTTCATAGATGATGAACTAGTAGTGTAGCTTCAGTGAAGTCTTACCTAGAACTGCACAGGCAAGCAAATAGCCCCAGAGGTCACATGGCATGACATGACATTATAATGTACATGCCATCACTGTTGGAACACTGTACACAAGCCATAAAACTGTTTCTGTGCAGATTAGTCAGACAGTCCTTAGAAGCACATCTGTGTGTCACTCTCCCACCCACGGTCATGAAGTCTTCTCAGGTTGATCCACAACATATTGCTGTTCTTTTCTGCAGCTACCCACTTTATTGAGTAGCCATGTATGTGACCTCTGCCCTGTGCAAAACAACATGCCCCAGTATAAGAAGAAAAGCAAGCTGATCCAGAAACATCCCCAAGCATTCAGTATTTCAGAGTCTACAACACTTCACTCTAAAGCATGGTTCTTAACCCTCCTAATGCTGTGACCCTTTAACACCACGGTTCCTCATGTGGTGACCCCCACCCCAACCATAAAGTCATTGTGTTGCTACTTCATAACTGTAAATTCGATACTGTTATGAATCATTACGTAAATATATGATATGCAGGATATCTGATACTCGACCCTCCAAAGGAGTCAAACCCCACAGGTTGAGAACCACTTCTCGAAGGAAGCTGAGAAACACAGAGGAGAGAGAGCTCTCCCCAGCAGAGACTGGCAGCCCTCACCTGGGACAGTTTAGAAGTCTGTAGCTGCGATGCTGAAGTCTTACGCCCTCGGTGGGATTTACAATCACTCAGGACCAACCTCTGGGCACACCTGTAAGGGTGTTTCTATAAAGAGTTAACCGAGAAGGGAGGACCCATTCTGAGGGAGGGTGGCGCCATTCCATGGGTCTGAGAGACTCGGCCAGAAGGAGAAAGTGAGCTGAGCACCAGCATGCATCTCTCTGCATTTGACCGCAGGTCTGATGGAACCAGCCGCCTCATGTTCCTCCCACCCTGCCTTCCCCTCCCTGACCGACTGAACCCTCAATGTGTAAGCCAGAATGAAACCTTCCTTTGGTTTGCTAATGAGAGAAGGAATGAAATTGTTAAGGTAGGCTGCTTCCCAGGTTTTCATCATTGACAACTTTGAATTAAAATATTTAATTTCTTTTTTAAATATTAAAAGTTTTCCATCCTATCACCTGTCATTCTGTCATGATTGGAACTGCAGGAGAGAGAGAGAGAGAGAGACAGAGAGAGAGAGAGAGAGAGACAGAGAATGAGAATGAAGAGATTTCATGCCACCGAAATGTACATTAATCTGGAAATTAGGACCCCATTTTGGGCTAGCATGCAGATTTCTCAGGTGGGATGTGTGTAAGCGGAAAGACTCTTTTTGGAAGGTTTAAGAATGTATGGAGGGCTGGAGAGATGGCTCAGAGGTTGAGCACTGGCTGCTCTTCCGGAGGTCGTGAGTTCAATTCACAGCAACCACGTGGTGGTTCACAACCATCTGTAATGAGATCGGGTTCCCTCTTCTGGTGTGCAGGCATACATACAGGCAGACTCTGTATACATAATAAATAAATCTTTATAAAAATGTATGGAAAATCCAATTAATGTTATACTTAAGATATTCCACAGCTTTATTTCCTTTTGATTCATTTTTTATTTTCTCTTGGCTTAGTAGATGTCTTTTCAGAAGTTTCATCCTGTTTGTCTGTGCTAGAGAACGCTGCAACCAGATGTGGTGGAGCACTCTTACCATCCCAGCATTTTAGGGGTGGAGGCAGGAGGATGAGGAGTTGAAAGTCATCATCTGCTTCAGTAGACAGTTTGAGACCAACCTGGGCTGTACGAGCCCCTGTCTCAACAAACAACCAATCAAGTGCGGCGAGGCGTCTTATGAAACCTGCATTGCCCTGTCACAGATGGGAACCTGCGCTGTCCTCATCAGCCAGATTCAGGAGCTTGTTGGCCTGGAGGACAGGAACTGTTCATCTGTTTGTCTGTGGCTTTCCTCTCTGCAAGGCCTGGAGATTGGATTGGCTGGATGGACCTGGGGTGTAGCTCAGTGGTAAATGGTTGCTTACCATGTACAAGGCTCTGGTTCTATCCTGAGAACTGGGGGGGAAAATAATTCAGAGGGGGGAAGCAATCTGCTTTTGAAGAAGCAAAATTGGTAGTTTCTTCAATCTTTTCAGATGTGTTTAGACTCTAAATTATTAAGGTTATCTGGGATGGAACATAAATTTGATCACTTATTCAATGATCACTTATCTTATGCAAGGTCATATATGTGTGTATTATATGTATAGTTCCATTTTTTTTTACAAAAAGATTCATTTTAATTACTTTTAATAATGTGTGTGTGTATCTGTGTGTAGGTGCCCACAGAGGCCAAGCACGTGTGTACAGGTGTCCACAGAAACCAAGGGCATTGAATCTCCCTGAACGTGGAGTTACAGGTGATTTTGAGCCATTTGATGTAGGTGCTGGCAGCTGAACCCACATCCTCAGGAAGAGCACCGAAATATCCCTCCAGCTTCTTCATTTTTTTAAATTCAAAATTATTATTTATATGTGTTCATGCCCAAGATATGTGTGTGTGTGTGTGTGTGTGTGTGTGTGTGTGTGTGTACATGTGACACATGTGTGGAGGTCAGAGAACAACTTTCCAGAGTACGTTCTCTCCTTCTACCTTTCCATGGGTTCTTTGGACTGAATCGTGGGTAGCAAGTGCCTTTACCCACTCAGTTATCTCACCAGCCCTGACATTCTTTTAATGATCACGTGTCATAAAACAATTCTCAAAGCTGGGTATGGATTATACTACTGTAATTTCAGCACTTGGGAGCTGGAGTCAAGAGGATTTCCATAAATACATGGCTCAGATTACATAGTGAAACCCTGACTCAAATATAAAACAAAACAAACTCAACCCCCTCAAAATAAAGAAAACAAACAAACCAAAAAAAATTTTTTTTCAAAAGGTTCAGGTCACATGAAACATGTTTTCTGACCACATGGCATTAAATGGTGGACAGTATAGGCAGATCTCTGGGAAGGCACCAAATATTTGTTAACTTAAACAATAAACTGCAAATAATTCCTGAATAAAGGAAGAGATAAGCAAGAGCTCCTGGGGCAGATGCAGCGAAAGTAGCATAGGTTGGATCCTGTCTTAGTTAGGGTTTCTATTGCTGTGAGGAGACACCTGACCACAGCAACTCTGATAAAGGAAAGCATTTAACTGGGGTGGCTCATTTACAGTTTAGAGGTTCAGTCCATTATCATCATGGCGGGGAGCATGGTGGCGTGCAGGCACACATGGTGCTGGCTACATCTTGATCAGACGGCAACAGGAAGTGGACTCCCAGACACTGGGATGTATCTTGAGCATAGGAGACCTCAAAGCCCGCCCCTGTAGTGACACACTTCCTCCAACATGGCCACACCCACTCCAACAAAGCCTCACCTGCTAATAGTGCCACTCCCTATGAACTTGTGTGAGGGTGGTTACATTCAAACTACCACAGATGAGAAGAACAAATCCCCTGAATAGTGCATTGCAAAAACTTACCCAGGAAGAGGTAAATAGCCCAGGTAGTCCTGCAGCTGTGAAAGCCATTAGGAAACTGGTTTTGTTTTGTTTTTGTTTTGTCTTGTTTTGTTTTTTTGGTTCTGGGAATTAGACCTAAGGCCTCATGCATTCAAAGCAAGTGCTCTGTCACTGAGCTACAAACCCCAGGCTGAAATTAGAAAATTCTTTCAAAGCATTCAAAGTAAGGTGTGCTCACTTCAGGTGGTACATACATTAAAACTGGAATGCTCCAGAGAAGATTAGCGTGGCTGGATGACATGAAAATTTATGAAGCATCTTCATCTTCCTCAGAAAGACAAATAGCACATTTTCTCTTGTATGTAGAATCGTGTGTGTGTGTGTGTGTGTGTGTGTGTGTGTGTGTGTGTGTGAAATGAAAGCAAAAGCTGCATTGCTTGCTGCAGGTTAGTGGACCAGTGTTAGAAGCAGGAAGGGTTAAAGGGGAAGGATATGATCAAACGATAATGATCTACAAACGTTATGATCAATATCATAATGAAATCCACTGTTTCGTGAGTTTTGCTTAAATACTTCTTTTATCTTTTGCGTGTGTATTTTACCAGCATGTATTTCTGTGCACCATGTGCAAGGAGTGTCTGTGGAGACCAGGAGAAGGCACTGGATTCCCTGAAACTGGAGTTATAGCTGGGTGTGTGAGCCGCTGTGTGGTTGCTGGGAGTTTAACCTCTAAAATTAAATCTCCATTATTTTCTATATGAACTAAAGAATGTAATCATTTTAAAAATTAAGTAAGGGATAATACCAAGACGACAATTAAGTGATGTAAAAGGTAATTTTTTTTTTTTTTTTTTTTTTTTTGGTTTTTCGAGACAGGGTTTCTCTGTGTAGCTTTGCGCCTGTCCTGGAACTCACTTGGTAGCCCAGGCTGGCCTTGAACTCACAGAGATCCGCCTGGCTCTGCCTCCCGAGTGCTGGGATTAAAGGCGTGCGCCACCACTGCCCGGCGTAAAAGGTTATTTTTTAAACTACATTTTATAAAGTAGAAAGCAGTATTTTCCTGTATATACATACAAATTACATATGTATGTAATTTTTAAAATTTATTTTTGTATGTGACTGCTCTACTGACCTTATGCCAGAAGAGGGCGCCAGATCCCATTACAGATGGTTGTGAGTCACCCCGTGATTGCTGGGAATTGAAATCAGGACCTCTGGAAGAACAGCCAGCGAGCACTCTTAACCCCTGTGCCATCTCTCCAGCCATACATGTAATTTCTTTTAGAGAGAGAGGTCTCATTAGGTAGGTCACACTGACCTTGAGTTCAGATCTTACCTCAACCTCCAGAATGCCAGGATCACAGGAGTGTCACTGAGGCAGGCTTGCTTGTTTGCTTAATGTTCGTCTTTACATTTATTTCTAGTAGTAGTGGTGGTGGTAGTAGTATTGTGTGTGCGTTACGTATGATGTGTGTAGGGGTGCAAGAATGTCATGGGGTTACCGGGTGGTGGTGGCGTATGCCTTTAATCCCAGCACTGGGGAGTCAGAGGCAGTGGATCTCTGTGAGTTCAAGGCCAGCCTGGTCTACAGAGCTAGTCCAGGACAGGCTCTAAAGCTACAGAGAAACCCTGTCTCAGAAAAAAAAAAAAAAAAAAACCAAAAAGAAATTAAAAAAAAAAAAAAGAATGTCACAGGGTGTGTATGTACAGGCCAGAGGACAACTTTGGAGAGTCCATGGGATCCAGGGATCAAACTCAGGTGTTGCTGGAGGGCTTCTCTCCAGGTTCCCCAAGCCCTGCAGTCCCACAATCCACTTATAAAATAATCACTCAGACGCTTATATCACTTATAAACTGTATGGCCATGACAGGCTTCTTGCTAACTGTTCTTTTATCTTAAATTAACCCATTTTTATAAATCTATACCTTGCCACATGGCTGGTGGCTTACCAGAGTCTTTACATGCTGCTTCTCCTGGCAGTGGCTGCAGTGTCTCCCTCCTCAGCCTTCTGCTTCCCAGAATTCTCCTCTCTCCTTGTCCCACCTACTTCCTGCCTGGCAATCTACTTCCTGCCTGGTCACTGGCCATCAGTGTTTTATTTATATAGAGCAATATCCACAGCACTTCCCCTTTTTTTCTTTTTTTAAAAAGGAAGGTTTTAACTTTAACATGGTAAAATTACATATAACAAAACAATTGCCGAGCAAGAATTATAGTTACAATATTAAAGAAGATGTCCTATCTATCTTATATTTGTGAGTTTAAGGTTTTATATCTAACTTATCATTTATCATAACTGAGGAAATTACAACTATCTAGTTTTCAACCACATCAAAGACCTGAGAAGGAACATAATGATACCTGAGAAATGGTAGATGGATGCAATCAACTTTTGGGAATCTTGCAAGAGTAGACCAAGACAGCTGGCAGCCTGGACAGTCACCTAATATTTCTCAGCATTGTTGGTGCATTCAAATTGGCTACAGGCCTAGAGTATCTGACAGACCATTTTCAGAAGCAAGAATTCTGAGATACCATCTTACCCTGTCTTGGCAGAGTACAGTGGTCGCTTTCCTTGTGTCCCGCTTGTCCAGAAAGGACAGCATTGCATTTGTACCGTCAGCCATCAAGGCAAGGGCAGTTCTTTGCCCAGTAGGCCATTTTGTGCCATGAAGACAAACTTCCAAATGGAAATGTCTTAGAAGCCCAACATTCTCTCGGGATCAATTGGTGCAGCCAGGAGCAATTGTGTCTCACATCAACAGAATTCTAAGTTATTTAAATGCCATGTTCTCTAGGTCTATGAAGTGTTTGAAGATTACCTATCTATCTGAAATATATCTATGTATACCTAGAAGACTTAACTAACATGGCTACAAATATTATTATCATAGATGACTAATTATTAATCTATTTTTAATTATCCATTACAATTTTAAATGAGTTAAACATAATACCTCAAACAAGAATAGAAATATATATATATATATATATGTATATATATATATAGTATAACAAAATTAACTTCAAGTTTGTATCAATAAACTAAAATTTATACCAATGTAAAACATTTTAAACATAAACTAAAATCTATACCAATGTAAAACATTTTAAACAAGTTGTTCTTTAAAAGTAGGTTCATTAATCTACCCTTTTATCTTATCATCTCTATATCCTCCTATATATCTATATCATATCCCCCTTTCTTTTTTAGAAAGAGATCACATTTATAATCAACCTGTTTTAAATAAAAAAATTGGTTTTTCTCTGTCCCATACTAGAGGGCTCTTCTGATTTGGGACACGAGAATCTCTTAACCATTTTTTTTAAAGCAATATGTCTGGGTTTAGAGGGGGAGTGAGCCAATTCCACCTCTAAAGCCAGCTTGGTATATTTGGGAATTTGGGCGTAGCATCTCTTACTACTTCCTGATGGAGGGGGGCGCTGTATCTTATGGGGACGCAAAAAAACTTTTAGGCCTATGGGGTAGTCCGTGAGGCTGTATTGTATGAACCTGTCACCTTGAAACCGCTCTGGATGTTGGATCATCTGGGCCATGGTGTCATCGGAGACCTTTCAGGGGGTCTTGGCTGGTGAAACCTGATGTATCTTAATCTGGAACAAATCCACAGCCTCTGGCTTTCTGTGGAAACAAAAGCAGAACCTCTTTTCCAAAGTAACATATCCTTAAATCCAAATTTTGAAGTCAAGGTATCTTTAAAATTTACATTTTGGCATAACTGAACAGCTTTTATAATCAAATGTTTTTTTTTTTTATTTACGAATATCAAAGACAACATAATCCAGATCTTATGTGTGATAGCCATCTTTACGTGGCTTATCACCTTTGTTTTTTTTTTTAAAAAAAAAAACACTTTATTTTTAGATACTATTTGTTTGTATAACAGTATATATATATATATTTTTAAGCCTATGTACATTTTTACATGTATTATAAACTATTTCATCTGAATCAGTCTTATTGCAAACGTATTGCTTTAAACTGTATGTAGCCTTTTAAGCCTGAAACGGAGCTGTAGCTGCTGGCTCCGCCCCTTTCAGCTTCCCAACATGGCGGTGGTACATTTTCCGCCAGCTCTGGGAGTCATCAAGTCTCAGAAATAGTGGGTCTAAGCTTTTATCAAAGCAGCGTGTAGCCCAGAAACCTTTTTTTTTTTTAATACTAGTAAAGACTAAATCTACCACACAGCGTAATGTGCCGCTGGCAGACGCCTCATTCCCACCATACTGCTGGTCAAACGCACACGCCAGGAACCCGCCAGTGTTCAAACCTGAGTTTTGCGGCGTCTAGCTGCCTGCATGAGACGAGAAGCAGGAACCTGTTTTTGGCTCTGTTTAGAATTGGTTATTAAATATTTTGAGGTTTAAGGTGGAAACTCGAGCCGTTGGGCGCCATTTGTTGCTGGAGGGCTTCTCTCCAGGTTCCCCAAGCCCCTCAGTCCCACAATCCACTTATAAAATAATCACTCAGACGCTTATATCACTTATAAACTGTATGGCCGTGGCAGGCTTCTTGCTAACTGTTCTTTTATCTTTTTTTTTTTTTTTTTTTTTTTTTTGGTTTTTCGAGACAGGGTT
This sequence comes from Peromyscus maniculatus bairdii, assembly GCF_049852395.1. NCBI lineage: Eukaryota > Metazoa > Chordata > Mammalia > Rodentia > Cricetidae > Peromyscus > Peromyscus maniculatus. The sequence continues at coordinate 4,447,716 of NC_134860.1, read as the reverse complement.
TCTCTGTGTAGCTTTGCGCCTTTTCCTGGAACTCACTTGGTAGCCCAGGCTGGCCTCGAACCCACAGAGATCCGCCTGGCTCTGCCTCCCGAGTGCTGGGATTAAAGGCGTGCGCCACCACCACCCGGCCTGTTCTTTTATCTTAAATTAACCCATTTTTATAAATCTATACCTTGCCACGTGGCTGGTGGCTTACCAGAGTCTTGACATGCTGCTTCTCCTGGCGGTGACTGCAGTGTCTCCCTCCTCAGCCTTCTGCTTCCCAGAATTCTCTCTCCTTGTCCCACCTACTTCCTGCCTGGTCACTGGCCATCAGTGTTTTATTTATATAGAGCAATATCCACAGCACTCAGGTGGTCAGGTTAGCTCAATAAAGGCTTTTCTTGTCTAGGCCAAAGGACAACCTTCGAGAGTGGGTTCTTTCCTTTTCTCATGTTGATCCCAGGGACGGAATTCACGTCATCAAGCACAGTGGCGCACGTCTTTCCCTGCCAAGCCACCGTGCCAACCCTCTGATGGTGCCGTCGCCTTCTCTGGTCTCAGAGGTATTAGAGTCTTCGCAGATGGGTTACATCTTGACTCCTCTGTGGCCGTTTTCCGCCATTCCAATGTTTAATAGAACTAATTTTACACAGAGGACAGCGATGGGCCTGCTGCTCTTATCAAAGCCAGATACTGACCGCTCAACACCTTCTCAGGCCAGAGGCTTGCTGCTCTGGGCTCAGGCTACTGGTCTCAGCACTTGGCAGCTGCCATCCAGCCCTTCCCACAGCAGATGCACCAGAGCCGGCAGCACCTTCTAGTGCCGCAGCTCTGGGACCGCCCTGTTTGTACCTTTACTTTTATTTTTCAAGACAGGGTTTCTATTTTTTTATTGATTGATTGGTTGATTTTTTTTTTTTTTTTTTGAGACAAGCTTTCTCTGTGTAATAGCCCTGGCTGACCTGGAACTTTCTCTGCAGGCTGGCCTCAAGCTCACAGAGATCCGCCTGCCTCTGCCTCCCCAGTGCTGGGATTAAAGGCGTGTGCCACCACACCAGGCCTAATTTTACTTTTAAAATAGCCACTCTAACAGGGACAAAAGTCTCTTGTGGCTTGGATTTGCATTTTCCTAGTAATTGGCAATGGTGAACATTTCTTTTCTGTGCTTCTCGGCCACCGTGAACTTTTAGCATTGTTGAAGTCTGCCAGCTGCCCTGATTTGCCCAGTTCTAGAATTACAGACGCATGGCATGACACCATGCTATCAAAATCTGCATGAACTGCAAGGTAACCGGGAATCCCCCAGAGACAAGGTAGGCTTGGGACAAGCAGCTTTAAGACTCTCATCAGAAGCCTGGGATTCAATGTCTTCTTGTTCTTGCTTGAGGACCCAAGAAAACAAGGCTTGCTTGGAATCTCAGAGTTGTGGGTTCAGGAGCCAGGGCTGGACTCTGGGTTGCTCATCTGGGAGTCTCTTCTTACCTTTGCTCTACCGGTCAGCATATCCATACTACGAGATCAGGCCTGAGATCCAAGGGCTGTGGTCCTCTAAGGGAGGACCTTTAAGGGAAGTACAGTCCCTTCTGGTAGGTGGGGGATTTGCCTGAGGCCACCCAGGATGGACTCCCGTTCCCCTATGATTGGCATCTCTATTCCGTGCACCAAGGTCCCATCTCCCAGCCTCAGTCTGTTTGCGTAATCCTCTACTCAAACTGGGTGTTTGATTTTTCCTAAATAGAGTGCTCCTGCAGCTGCAGCAGGCCCCACCCCTTCTCCCATCCTCCCGGCACTCATTCTTGGTCCAAACCAGGCTCTACCTTCAGACTTCGCTTCAATCCCCCTCCTCAAGCTCAAATCCTCCTCCTCCTCCTCCTCCTCCTCCTCCTCCGCCGCCGCCGCCGCCGCCCCCTTTCCTACCGTCAAGCTCCCTCCGCCCACTGTCTGGTGCAAGCTTTTGTTTCTTGTGGCCAAACTGACAACAGACTATTGCTTTCCTTAGCCTGGCCTGGATAGGAAACCAAGAAGAAAGTGGAAGAGACCTCTGAGGAGCTGAGAGTTTGGGGCCAGGACACAGAGCAGAGATTGCAGGCGGGGGGTGGGGGTGGGTGAGGGTGTTGGGGGTCGGGGGGTGGGGTGGGGGAAGCTCACTCACAGCCTCGCCTGGATGCTAGGATTCATTCCTAGGTAGCCTATGGTGGTCAAGGAGTTGGAGAGTGGTTCTGTCAGCTTCTAGAAGATTCCCTGGGCTTGTGTTGTGTGTGGGAAGTGTCAAGAGACAGCTGGGGTCGGAGGAGATTGCGCAGTGGGTACAGCACTTGCTAGGCAGACATGAGAACCTGAGTTCAGATTCCCGGAACCCGTAGTAAAGCAGGCGTCGTCTGTAATACCAGCGCTCCTGTGGAGAAACCGCAGGTGGACGCACTAGAAGCTCTCCAGCCAGATTCCAGAGGTTGTCCTCTGGCTTCCGCAAAAAAAATGCCTAAACACACCCCCCCTTTAAAAAAAAGCTTTCTGGGTGTGGTGGCACAATCCTTTAATCCTCGGGAGGCAGAGGCCCAAAAATCTTTGTGAGTTCAAGGCCCATCTGGACTACATGGTGAGACACTGTGGAAAGTTTGCCCTGTTGGGGAGAGCTGTAGGTCTGGAGACTGTAGACCTCAAACAAGGACTTCTCTTCAGAGGAAACAAGTAAATGGCTTATTCTGAGGCAGATAAGAATTCAAATGGGCCAGGCGGTGGTCGTGGTGCACACCTTTAATCCCAGCACTCGGGAGGCAGAGGCAGGTGGATCTCTGTGAGTTTGAGGCCAGCCTGGTCTACAGAGCAAGATCCAGGACAGGCACCAAAACTATACAGAGAAACCCTGTCTCAAAAAAAAAAAAAGAATTCAAATGATTTTTTGTTCTGTTTTGCTTTTTTTGGTGTTTGGAGTCACGCACATGATATAGCCCAGGCTAGCCTTAAACTTAAGCTCTCTTGCCTCAGCCACCTGGATGCTCGAATTACTTTAAATGATGTGCTCCACCATGGAGGAAGGAATGTCCACAGACACAGAACAAAAAGAAGACATAAACCCGGGCTGGAGAGATGACTCAGCTGTTAAGAGCACTGGCTGCTCTTCCAGAGGACCTGGGTTCAATTCCCAGCACCTACAAGGCAACTCATAACTGTCTGTAACTCCAGTTCCAGGAGATCTGACACCTTCACACCAATGTACACAAAATAAATGTTTAAAAAAAAGAAGAAGAAGAAGTCGTGAGCCAGTACATGAAGCAAGGTTGTAGAGAGGAGGACGCAAGCAGGGTACTGGCTGCTGGAGAAACCTCTCTCATAAAGTTCAGAAGCAATCTAGTATCCTTAGCTTTAGGGTGGGTCAGGGCCAGAGGCGTGCTCCGGTAGTGACGCATTCTTAGCAGTTTACCTGTTAGTCACAAGGATGTTAGGTCCGATGTCGGAGTTGAGCTGGATAGCTGTTAAAGGACCCAGGGCAGCAGAGAAGCTCAGGGTAGCTTTGTTCGGCTGCTTTTTGTTTATTTCAGGTTTTTGGTTTTTTGAGATTGGGTTTCTCGGTGTAGCAGATTTCTCTACACAACTCTGATTGTCCTAGAACTTGCCCTGTAGACCAGGCTGGCCTCACACTCAGAGCTCTCAGAGATCGACCTGCCTCTGCCTCTGCCTCCTGAGTGCTGGATTTAAAGGCATGCCCAGCTGGTAACTTTGTTTCTCTTTTGTTTATTTGATTTTTGTTTTTTGGAGACAAGGTTTCTCTGTGTAACAGCCCTAGCTGTCCCGGAACTAGCTCTGTAGACCAGGCTGGCCTTGAACTCACAGAGATCCACCTGCCTCTACCTCCCAAGCACTGGGATTAAAGGCGTGTGGTGTTGGTTTTCAGTCTTTTGACATACAGTAGAGATGGAGGTTTCTAGAATTTAAAGTGTGAGATACAGATATTTTGTTGTTGTTAAAACTCTGTTAAATGCCCTTCCTTCATGAAAATATGCAGAAAACATTTATCGAGTATTGTCAGGTCTGAAGTCATCGCAGGGGACGTGACCCATGTACAACTCTGTGGACAGAGTCTCACATTTGAGTCTAAGAAGGAGATGGAGGTAGAAATGGACTTTTAGGTACTGATTTTGGAAATGATTGCTGTTTGGTAGTTAGGGCCTGGATGAAGAATGGGATCTGGACTTCCTTCTGCCCTGGGTCTGGGTCTGTTAGGGGCTGTGTGTGTCTGGGGGCGTGGAGGAGTACACACACACACACACACACACACACACACACACATGCATGTACTGGTGTACTCACCTGCAAGGGGACACGTGGAGGCCCTCGGGTGGTGTCACGTGTCCTCCACAATCCCTTCTCCACCTTACTTTTTGAGACGGCCTCTCACCAAAAAGGAAGTTGTCATTTAAACTAGAATGGCTGGAGACCTCTGGGGCCTGCCGCCCCCGCTCCCCAGTGCTGGGTTAGACACATGCGCCTGGCTTTCACGTGGTCTCTGAGGTCCGCATGCTCACACAGCGGCACTTTACCCAACCGCCAGCCTCCCACTTCGTGTTTGAAGACTCTCCCCTCTCCATTTCAACTCCAGACACGTTCCTTTTTCTCTTAAACCTCAAGTTCCAGGCTGCTCTTGGCTTGTGAGGCGCTGGGCGAACCTAGAGATGCCAGACTTAGGGACTGCCATTTGGCCACATGACAGGCTCCAAAATTCCTATCTAGAAGCCACATCCTTTGTTCTCACCCGCTCCTCCCGCCCACGGCTCCCCCCCCCCCCCCCCCCGTGACCCTTCCCTGCTCCCCCGTGACCCTTCCCTCCTCCCCCAGTGAGTTCTCACTTCTGCTTTTCTCTTACGTCAGTTCCATTGTCTTCTCTCGTTCCCACCCTCCCTTAAGAGCTCTTCCACTCTAGTGTCCCTTTTCTAGCTCGTTGACCTATAAACACACATCTGAATACATACACATATGCACACGAATTTAAACTCAGTTTCCACGCACAGGAACATGCAGTGTCTCTTCTGAACACTGCGGAGGACCCAGGCCTCTGAGGTAAAGTGTCTTCACCAGTCAGCCATGCCTGCTTTGGGGCCTGCCTGTTGGAGGCGGGAGGGATGGTCGCTGCACCCCCACCTGGAAGTCTGGCCACACCCAACTGTGCTCCTTGAAGTATTCTGTATGCAATTCTGCCCTAACTGCATGTACCTAAAGGGTAGGTGCTGGAGCGAATAGGTGGGGGTTGACAGGGGAAGGAAACCATGTAGCTCTGGGCAATCCATCATTCATGCTGGGTAAAGGCTGTTTTGGGATTCCGAATGCTCCCCCCAGCATACCCTTTGGGTTTTTCATAATAGGGTCTCTCTGTGTAGCCCAGGCTGTCCTGGAACCCAGAGATTCACCTGCGTGTGCCTCCTGAGTGCTGGGATTAAAGGCTTGTGTGCCTGCTTCCATTTTAAATTTATTTTTATTTTATGTGCATTGGTGTTTTGCCTGCACGTATGTCTGTGTGAGGGTGTCAGATCCCCTGGAACTGGAGCTATAGACAGGTTGGAGCTGCTATGTGGGTGCTGGGAATTGAACCCAGGTCCTCTGGAAGGGCAGCCAGTGCTCTTAACCACTGAGCCTTCTCTCCAGCTCCCAGATTTTTTCCTATCCTCCCTTTTCTCCTTCACTGGCCCTCACAGATGTGGCTGCTAGCCTCCATCATGTTTTATTATGCAGCCAGAGCCTAAGACTGACATTCCTGTGGCTTTGGATTCCTCCCTACTTCGGGACATGGCCAGTCCCAGTCCAGACAGCTGGGAACAGGACCCTTCCTGTGTCAGGCTCAGGCTCTTGGGGGACAGACTTTTCCTGCCTTGCTGACTGGAACAACGGGCTCATGTTTCCCAAGGCTGTGACTGACCTGGTCTGCGTCTGCTCTCAAGCTAGCTCCAGTGAAGAACCTGGGTGTCCACGCTGCAGGGGTTCCATCAGCACCCACTCATGTGGGGCAAAAACCCAGGCTTGAGGGCTTCTACTGAGCCACCACGTGGGCAGGAGAAGTCTTGTGACGACACTGGTCACATGCCTGCCCATATTTTCTACTTTCCTGTTTTCTGTGCGTACTGCTTCAAACCCACGTGCCTGTAAATCCCAGGTCCGCGATGGGGCTGATTTCTGGAACCTCACTCAGAGTACCTGCTATGGCTTTTCTCTTACCTTTTTCCACTCTCAAAGGGAGGACACTGAGGACAGAGGTCCAGATTCCCACCACATGCACCCACCTGGGGAAGGAATGCTTGGGAGAAATGAGGATGGATTATCAGCCCAGCTTTGCAGCTGGCAGCGTGGATCCCAGCCGTGAGGGTGGTGGGTAAAGGACACATGTGTCCCATTCAGAGATGATAAAAACGTTATACAACTTGATGAGTATACTAAAAAAAACCATTGACTTGTAGTTTGAAAGAGCGACTTGTGTAGCGTGTCACTAGATCTCAGTACACATGACAGGGCTGTGTTAATAACAGTCATCATGCCTAACAACCAAGCATGCTGGGCAGCTTCCTGAATTCTGGGCCTGACTCACATATTGCAGACGGCCCCATGTCTGTCATCACAGGAAACCTGGTGCTAAAGGCTACTTGCCTTGAATGAGCTGCTACGTCTTTGAGCCCTTACCTGCCTGACAATGTACTAATGGAATTAGTTAATGTCTCTTACTTCATCTTCCCAGCGGCCTAAGGAAGTGGTCATTACCCCCATTTAACAGATGAGGCAGCACGAGTCCTGGAGGTGGGGCTCCACAGACCTGCTCCTCCCGAGTTGTGATCTGGAAGCTTTGTGAGGGTCCCCTGCTCTGCCACCTGTGTAGAGTAAGAAATGAGCCAGGCCACATGGCCTGACGTCACATGGCCTGACGTCACATGGCCTGGCAGTGTGGTGGTGTGGAGGGCAGGAGCTGTGCTCCCTTCTGGCAGCTGCAGGAGGCTCTCACTGCTATAGAAGCCAGACTTGAGGCCTTTGTGCAGCCTGGAGCCTTGGCCCTGAGCAGGCCCAGGAGCTACAAGGATGCCTCCGTGCTCCAAAGGTCATGGTTCCCCGAGTCTTTGATGTTGTAGGACTGGACCTAAGTGACTGTGCCCCGGGCCTTGGGAGCTCTGCTAGCCTGCTCCCTCCCCCGGCATCTGCCTGCCTGCTCCAGCTCTATCTCCATGGAGAGCACATGGGCCTTGGAAAGGCTGGGCAACTGAAGGTGAGGGAAGCATCCCCCACCCCCACCCCATCTCCGCTTTGGAAGTCAAGTGTTCCCCCGACCCCCCAACCCTTGCCGGCCTAGGGACTGAATCCAGAACGTTATACAAGCTAGCAAGTGGGTCTAGCCACCCCTACCTGCTCCTCGAAGCTATCCATATCCAAGTGTAGTGGGTCCACCTCCACCGTTCAGGGTCCCAGAACCCAGAACCGAGAGAGCGCTGGCCCATCCAGATCTCGGGTCTCCAGGCGCCTCCCCTGGCCCGGCCTCGTAAGTGTGACAGTTGCCAAAGTCTCAATGGGGGTTGGAACTTCCAGATCCAAGCTGGAATGGCTACCCACTACATCCAAGTCTGTCCTAACTGTACTGGACAGCTGGGGCAGGCACCTGTGGAATTCATTCTCAGAGCCCTGCACCAGCTCAAGCCCCAGCCCTCTGCCCCCAGCCTCTGCCCCTTCAGGTGGAGGCTAAGCAGGGCCTCCTAGGTCCTACAGCTGAGTGCAATTGTCCCATTTTGCTCTTGGAAACATCTTCCCATGGGCCTGGAACCTCTGGAGAGCTCAGCAACTTTGCAGACACACGGGCACTAAGTTGTGGGCTGCTCCTTCAGGACAAGGACTTCTACATAAGGCTGACTGCATAGCTTCTCCTTTAAGGAGGCCACAGGGACAAAAAAGGTAAGAGTCACAAAAAAGTTGTACTTGGTTTGCTTTCCACATTAGACCAAGAGGCGTGTCTTTTGAGCCACACCTCTAAAATGCTATCTTGTAGTAAGGAGTAAATAAAACATATGCATACAAATACTGGAGGAATTCAGTAATGCTGCTATCGCCCCCACCACCTGCTGGGAGCAGTTGCTGCCCAGAGCTCAGGACACATCGCCTTCCCTGGTCTCCTTCCTCAGATTCTTATGCAGGGCGTGTGCTTAGCATTGTAGTACCACAGATGACCACCAGGTGGTGACCAAGCACCCCAGACTTCTGGTTTTATGGTTTACTGGTTTTTGTTGTTGTTATGAACTATGTAAGAAAAAAACACTGTAATTATGTCAGGGCTCCAAACTCTTGGCTGAGAATCAGCCCTTTCCCACTGTCCTTCAGTTGTCCCAGGCAGGGAGATGGCTTGCCTGCTTTTCTCACTGAAGAGGATTTCCTGGGCGGTGGTGGCACGCACCTTTAATCCCAGCACTTGGGAGGCAGAGGCAGGTGGATCTCTGAGTTCAAGGCCAGCCTGGGCTACAGAGTGAATTCCAGGACAGGCTCCAAAGCTACGCAGAGAAACCCTGTCTCGAAAAACCAAAAAAAAAAAAAAAAAAAAAAAAGAAAAGAAAGAAAGAAAGAAAGAAAGAAAGAAAGAAAGAAAAAAAAGTTTTCCTGATATGTGCGGCTCAAGGCCTCCCTCCCAGGGTTTGCCCTGAACCCAGTCACCCACTGAGACGTCCCAGTCATCTCCCTGAGACCTACTTTCCCTGTTGTTTCTGGAGTTGGTGCCACACAGTCCCCGGCACAGCCAGATCTGGCCAAGCAGCTTACTAGCTGATCAGTTTGACCAGCTCCCTCTGCCCAGACTCTTGGGCAGACAAGAGTACAGCTCTACAAATGTGCCTCATCCTCGCCAAGGGCATGGAGTATTAACCAGGGAGCCTACCAGTGGCTCGTGTCCCCCCAAAGGACAAAGACGAACAAATGAGTCTACTCCAAGGTCTGACAGCAGAGTTGCAGGACCTTAGGGGACACGAGGAGGCTATGAAGGATCCAGGACAGTTACTGGCTAAAAGGCAGGGTGCAGTCAGTGTCCCCTGGCTGTGGCTGGCGGGGAGCAGCTGTAGAAGCTGGACAGGGGAAGGTGATTCCTGGGGACGCCCAGATCCCGACCCCAAGCCGAGGGCACCAGCTGTCTCCCCTCATCCGTCCCACAGCCTGCACTGGATATGTTCACAAAGAGAAAAAAATGGTCTCAGGGTTCATTTTTCTCAAAACATATATTTACGCCTTCTTGTCTCCTCTCAGTTACATCTTTGAGCACCATGCCAGAACCTTGCAGGAATGTGCAGCTCCCCCGCCCAGCACCCCATGCCCTCCCTAGCCCTTGGTGACAAGGCCCTTCACAGCCTGCACAATGGCGTCCTTGTCAATACCAAACATCTTCAGCAGCTCAGCTGGCTTCCCACTTCTTGGTACTTGGCCAACAGCCAGGCGGGTGACAGTGACTCCAGGTTCACCCACTACTGCAGCAGACACAGCCTCACCTATGCCACCTGAAAAAGGAAAGCCAGGTAAGTCTTAGTCTGAGCCCAAATGTCAAAGATTGCATATGCACCACTCCCCTTGCCAGAGCAGACATCACTAATCCATCACGGTAATAGAATAAGTAATCCATTACTTAGAATGTGCACTCTCATCTATCTTTTTTTTCTTGAGATAACTCAGGATGGCCTCAAACTGACTGTAGTCTAGGATAACCTTGCTGTGGAATATTATTATTTTAAAACGTTTTTATTTATTATTTTTAACATATGAGTGCTCTGTCTGCCTGTCTGCCTGTATGCCTGTGTGCCAGAAGAGGGCATCAATCCCCTTATAGATGGTTGTGAGTCACCATATCATGTGGTTGCTGGAAATTGAACTCAGGACCTCTGGAAGAGCAGCCAGGGCTCTTAACCACCAAGCCATCTCTCCAGCCTCTGTGGAATATTATTTTAACTATGAAAAGATATGTTACATTTGTTTATGCTGTGGAATATTAATTTAACTGTGTTGAGGCGTGTTATATTTATTTATGCTGCATTTGTTTGACGATGTAAGGATGTGTGTTTAACTATGTAAAGATGTGTGTTTAACTATGTAAAGATGTGTTGCATTTGTCTCACCTTGCCTGTCTAAGGCAACTGATTGGTCTAATAAAGAGCTAAACAGCAAATAACTGGGCAGAGAAAGGACAGGCGGGGCTGGCAGGCAGGGAGAATAGAATGAGGGGAGAGAAGGGAAGAAGAGAACGAGGAGAAAGAGGGAGCCACTCGGGGGCAGGAAGCCAGAGCCGCCAGCCAGGCAGACACGAGAGGCAGTGAAAGGAAGACAGACAGAAGGAAAGAAAGGTAAGAAGCCCAGAGGCAAAGGTAGATGAAGAGAAACAGGTTCATCTAAGTTAAAAAGCTAGGCAGACACGAGCCTAAGCTAGGTCGAGCATTGTAATAAGTCTGTGTCACGATTTGGGAGCTGGTTGGTAGCCTAAAAGAAAAAGCCTGATCCATGATGCTGAGCTTCTGATTCTTTTAATTCTTCCTCCAGAATGTTGGGGTTCTATGTGCGAGGCACCTGCCCGATTATGCAGTGCTGGGGGTAGAACCCAGGACTTCCTGCACCCTAGGCAAGGACTCTGCCACCTGAGCCAGCCCCACATCCATTCTTCTTTGTAGCTTTGGCTGGCCTATGTAGGTCAAGGTGACCTTGACTTCACAGACAGTCACCTCTCTTTGCCTCCTGAGTGCTGGGATGTTGCCATGACACTTAACTTTATGTAATTAAAACATTTTTTTTCTTTTTTTTGGTTTTTTCGAGACAGGGTTTCTCTGCATAGCTTTGCGCCTGTTCTGGAGCTCACTTGGTAGCCCAGGCTGGCCTCGAACTCACAGAGATCCGCCTGGCTCTGTCTCCCGAGTGCTGGGATTAAAGGCGTGTGCCACCACCACCCGGCTAAAAAATTTTTAATGTGCCTGTGGAACATTTTATTTTATTTTTTTCAATTGGTCCCCTGGAATAGGAGTCATAGATGGCTTTAAATTGCTGTGTGGGTGACAGGGATTGAACCAAGGTCCTCTGGAAGACTGCTGAGCCCTTCCAGCTCCTCCATTTCTTTCTTTATTTAGTGTGTGTGTGCACACATGTGTGGTACAGGTGGAGGTCAGCTTGACCCCAAGTTGTGCACTTGACCTTAGAAGCTCATGTCTTCCTCAGAGACTTCTCTAAGAAAGAAGCTGCATGTACTTGTAGAAGATGCTTTGAAAGGATTAAAAAAGACATTCTGGCGGGGCGGTGGTAGCGCACACCTTTAATCCCAGCACTCAGGAGGCAGAGGCAGGCAGATCTCTGTGAGTTCAAGGCCAGCCTGGGCTACACAGCGAGATCCAGGAAAGGCGCAAAAATACACAGAGAAACCCTGTCTCGAAAAACCAAAATAAATAAATAAATAAAATAAAATAAAAAATAAAAACGACATTCTGTATGTAGCCAGAAAACCCACAGCCCTGTGTCAGTACAGTTGGGACTCGGCCTCTTACGAGGCTTTTGGCTTTGGCTTAGGGACCCAGCTAACTCACAGCGGCTGGCTGGCTGAGCTCCATGAGCCCATCAGTGCTATGAGTGTCAAAGGCAGACTGCCCTCAGAGGAATTCTGAGCCCTGTCTGCACCTCGGCTCCCAGGCCCCTGCTCCTTTCTCTAGCCTTCCCGACCCAGTCTGGTGCAACCCAGTTACCTTCATAGTAGTGATCCTCCACCGTGAGAATCCTGCCTTTGGTTGCACGCGCACAGTCAAGAATGAGCTTCCTGTCCAGGGGCTTGATGGTGAAGGGGTCCAGCACCCGGATGCTGATCTTCTCTGTGAGGGAAGACCAGAACACAGCTCAGAGAAAGGCTGCATGCTGTGCTCTGCCTGTAGTGGAACTTCATGTGGTGGCCCCTCATCCTGAATGGGGGGTCTTGGAGATTGTCTCATAGCTATGGGCCTAGGAAGAACTACTCTCTGGGGGCTGGCTGTTGAGTCTTTGCTTGCCAATGCCCTCTGGGAGATCCTGGTCAGCTGTGTGCCCTGTGGACTGTCCAAGGACAGATTGGTATGGGGGGGTCCTCATCCTCCTATGCCTTTGAGGATAAAGGGGGGCTTCAGATGTCTGATCCAGACAAAGGTTTATGGAGTGATAGAAGAAGAGCTGTAGCCAGCGACCTGGGAGAAAAGCAAGACGCTCACCACACCCAGCCGCCCAGCCTGGGAGGGGCTTTCTGGACTTCTCAGGCCTGTCTTGCTACAGGCTCAGGCCTGTTTGCCCCCATACCTCACAGGCCACTCTGACGTCACCAAACCAAGCTACTACCCTTCGCTTCCTGGTGCTCATAGCTTGAGATGTGGCATGTCTGGTGAGCCTATGGAGAGGAGCTTAATTCTGCCCTACGATATCACTAGCTAACATCAATACCTGTAATAATAGTGTTAATGCAAAGTCACACCTAAGTCCTCAGGATAGTCATAAAGGTTAAGAACCAGTTTACAGACGGGGAAACAGAGGCACAATGATGGCCAGTAATTTATTTAACTAGAGCCCAGCTGAGCTGTGACTCCAGTCTCACCGTCCAGCTCCAAGGCCTCTGATAGGATGTACTGGGAACACAGGTTGGGACTGAAGTCATCAGATGTCCCAGAACCTGCTGGGCATGGTGTAATGACTCCAAGGGTGGCTTCAGGGTCACCATTGAACTAGATAAGGGTCTGTGTGACATGTGGACGTCGCTCAGTCCGTGGCCTTCCTGGTCCCTTCCTCCTTACCTTTCTTCAGCAGCTCCGCAGCGGCCAAGGCCTCATGCAGAGTCACGCCAGCCCCGATCACTGTCACCTGGTCATCTTTGCTCTTCAGAACCACCTGGGGGCGACACAGGGAAGGGGAAGTTCAGACTAGGAGCCAGGGTAGGGTCTGGTGGTGGGAGGAGCAGCAGGGTCTTGGCTCTCTGGGGCTCTCTCGGACACGAAGGGCACTGACCTTGGCTTGGCCAACCTGGAAGTCCTCATTGTTGCTGTAGATGATGGCATTTTCTGGGCGGCTGGTCCGGATGAAACAGATGCCCTGAGATTGGAACAGATAAACTGAGAAATACAGGACAGCACTTAGACCTGTCCTGTGACAGAGGGCGGGGTTTTCTAGATGGCCACTCTTCCCAGGTGCAAGCCTCTGCCAGCCATCAATTAATATAAATATAGTCATTGGGTCCCAGCTGCTACAGCAAGGAATGGGGTTGTTCCTTGTGGCTGGCACCTCTGAACACACGAGGAGCATTCCCAGCTTGGCTAACCTCAGACTGGAAGCAAAACAGTAGACTGACTGGCCTGACTTCTTGGTGGGGCTAGCCTCCAGAATGCCTCAGTGAGGCCGCCCCTGCTCTTAGGCAAGAAACAGGAAGCTCTCTATGCTTCTCTGTGGCAGGGCAGCTCTTGATCTGAACCATTTACTCTGTTCTTCAATTCAAGCAGGGCAGATATTGTCCCCTGTCCAACTGGATGCCATGATGTACGAAGAATGGTATGCTTTGTTCTTCCTGGGCTCGCTTCTTTAAGCTATACAAACACCACAACCAGGTCAGGAAATGCCTCCCTGGGCATCCAGTGACCAACTCTGCCTCTGCGCTGGCCTCCTCTTCTGCCTCTCTACGGAAGAGCTAGCTTCGAAAAGAACAGCGGCGTGACTAACCTTCGTGTTGGCTGCTAACTCCACTGCCTTCTCTGTTGCGACTCCGTCGCTCGGGTAAAAGACGGTTGCCATGGGGACCGACCGAAACATGGCCAGGTCTTCCAGGGCCATCTGCGAGGGCCCATCTTCCCCTGGGGTATTGAAAAGAAGAAGAAGATGATGATGACTGGCCCCCTGGTCCCAACCCCTCCCACATCCACTGCTCTGAGGAAGGCAGTGGGTGCTGACATCCGGTCTAAACTCACCAATGGACACGCCACAGTGGGAGCCACAGAGGTTGATGTTGCTCTCCGAGATGGCTGCCATGCGAATCTGGTCGAAGGCCCGAGTAAAGAAGGCCGCGAAGGTGCTGCAGAAGGGAACCGTCCTGTCGCGTGTGGCACACCCTACAGCAATGCTCACCTGAGGACAGGAAGGGCGGTCAGCCCTGAAGAAGCAGGGAGCCCAGAACCCTCCTGAGGCCACACGTGGGAAGTGAAGAGCCTGTGATCCTAGCGCGCTAATTCACGAGACTTGTGTATATCTGTAACCTGTTTCCCAACCCCAGACTCCTATGGCTTGAAATAATCACCTCAAAACTTCTCCCAAGATCATTTCCTTTGACACCAGGTATGGCAGCCATCTGCAATCCTAGCACTTAGGATATAGCAGGATCAGGAATTCAAGGCTAGCCTTAGCTACATACTGAAATCTAGGGCAGCCTGGGATACATGAGAGTCCATCTTTAAAAAAAAAAGGTTCTATGGGCCAGCAGGTCCCCTTAACTACCACACCTGTGCTACACACAAGCTCCTCCCACGTGTAACTGTCCCTTGGGAATACACCCCCAAAGTGGCCATCAAGGACAAAGGTCAGCGTGGGGCCCTAGTTGCTCCTGTGGTTTCTCTGAGCTGGCCCACGGCTGAGCCTTGGCATCGCCAATCTGGCTGCCCCGGGGAGGAAGAGGGCTTCGGCCTGGCGCTGCCCCACCGTGGGGGTTCTGCAGCTGTGGCCGGCTGTGCCCCTCAGCCCACTCACCATGTTTTGCTCGGCAATGTAGCACTCAATGAAGCGGTCTGGATGCTCCTTTTTAAAGAGCTCTGAGAAGGTGGAGTTTTTGGTGTCCCCATCCAGGGCGATGATGCGGTCACTGGCATGGCCCAGCTTGGCGAGGGCCTGTCCGTAGGCCTTCCGGGTGGCTATCTGTAGGAGGAAGAAAGGCTCTGAGTGCCACAGAGGCATGTGCAGGGCCGAGGCCTGGAGTCTTGTCTGAAGCTTCTGGGGGACTATAAGCGTGGGAACGGAGGTTGGGCGTGGGAGCACCAATGCTTGTAACTCCAGCACTAGGAGCAAAGGCCAGAGTCTGTTGAATTTGAGGCCACACTTGGGCTACACGGTGAAACTTGGCATCAAGAAACTCAAAACAACAACATAAAAAGGGAAACAAAAAAAAAAATAAGCCCAGTGAGACCTGGAAGCTGCCAAAACACAAGACGACCAAGGGCCTGGAGGCTGAAAGCTGCAGGCCTCACTGAGAGCCTTACTCAGAGAAAAGCACAGCCCAAGAGAGCTCCACCTAGCCTGTACCAGACCACGAAGGAGCCCTGAACCCCAATCTTTTCAACTAGAAGCTTACTCTGTGACCAAGTCCCTTGCGCTCTGAGCCTCTGTGGGCACATAACACCGCCATCAGGAACAGACAAGGAGCCTGAGCTTCCCTGTCTGCCACAGATTCATTCCTTTCCAGAAGGCCTAGACCCGGGGAAACCAGAGAACCAGCCCCATCCCAGTTCAATCCACTAAAGAGCCAACTAGGTACCTTGTCCCCCACTCTGTAGCTGGGTGGGGTGGGCATGCGGATGTTGGCAATGTCCACTGAAGGGGCATCCTCCAGAGGGGGCGTGGCCAGGATCTTCTTTTTGCTCTGGACCTGGCTGTAAATCTCCTGGATAATCTGCTCAGCCATGTTTTTGGGGAGGGGCTTCCCATGCCATGAATCCTTGTCTTCAATCCCTGCAGGTATTGGAGAAGACAGAAGGTCAGGTAGGGGTGTCCACAGAGGGAAATCATGGGAACGGCGGCGTCACAGGAAAGAAGAACCGGGCACTATTAGGGACAGGAAAAGAGGGTCACAGAAGAGGACTTCTGCGTACCCACTACTCAGAAATGGCTCAGATGAACAGGAGGAGGAAGAGGAGGAGGAGGAGGAGGAGGAGGAGGAGGAGGAGGAGGAGGAGGAGGAAGAGTGTCCCCTTTACCACTGCCCCTGCAGGCCCTGGGCCCAGACTCTGCAGCCCATGCTAGAGAACTCAGACCCAGTTTTGGGGGGAGTTGGAGGAACCCCTGCCGGAAAACGAAGCTGATGACCAGAAGGAGAGAGAACTTCTAAGTTTATCCAACACATTTGTGAGCACAGTAAGGTCTTCCCATCCCTTCAGAGCATCACCGTATGGGAGGTCATCTTATGTCACTGTAGCCTAAGCAGATCCAAGACCAGACAGACCAACGCTCCCAGCCAGTACCAGGCAGTCTGAGGCACCTCCAAACCTAAATCTCAATGCTGGTTCCAAGGTTGAACTCAAACCATCCGGCTTGGCAGCAGTCACCTTTTCCTACCACGCCATCTTGCCAGCCCCTTTCCTTCTGAGACACAGCCTCACATAACCAGGTTGGCTTCAAACTCGTTAAGTAGCCGAGGGTCACCCCGTTCTCTTCTGCCTCTGCCGGCCGAGTGCTGGGATCACAGGCATGTGCCTCACAGTCCCGCTTCTATTTTTCTGTCTTTTTTATTACAACCATTAGAACTGGGGTGAGATTTCTCATGGTCTCTGATCACTTATTTTTTAAAGTAGGCAAGGGATCTGGAGTTCAGCCTTGGGTGTCGGGGAGGGACCATGCCTGCGTCACTCTCAAGCGGGGAACCACGGTCGGAGGTCGGGGAAGGCCTCTGCCAGGCACGACCCCAGTGCACTGCTTCCTTGCGGGAGAATTCAGGCCTTTCCAGGAGCTTCAGGGCTGCCAGTGCCACGCTGCACTGCCACCCAGGGCAGATGGCTGGAGCTGGCAGGGACGGTCTTTGAATGACACCATACACTAAGGGGCTGTTTCACTCAGGAAGCGTCTGCCTGTCTATACAGCCCAGTCGAGACCAGTCACTCTAGGAAAATGACAGGCATTTCTCCAGGCACAAGGGTCTCTCTGGGAATGGGGACACACAGACCTGAGATCCCACGGCCCTTGAAGGTCTTGGCGATGATGGCTGTTGGTTGGTGCTTAGCCTGGCCAAAGGCTTTGCACAGCTCCTCCACGCTGTGTCCATCCACGATGATGGCGTGCCAGCTGCGGACAGAGGTGGCACAGGGTCAGGGGCAGCCGGGTGCCAGAGGACCCTGAAGAGCCCCTAGGGGCCCAGCATCTGGGAGCTTGCCTGCTTGCCACCCCATGGCCGAACTCCAGCTGGAAAGTCTAAGACACGACTGTTTCCAATCCGGACTGCTTCCTTTCCCCTACATTATTCTGCTTCCTTTGCTTAGTTTTAATTTCCCTCCTTTCAAATAATTCAAAGCTTAGTTCATGCCCCGTCCTTTCGTCCTGATCCACTCATTTCCTAAGAGATGTTTTGGAGACAATGCACCGAGTTTGGAACCCACGTGTTATTAGATTCATAAAATGCTTGGCTCAGTGTGCACCTGATTCCTCCATAGATACTGCAGACTTCTATACACTCAACCGTGTTATTTAACCTCTGTCAAGGAGCTGGGACAGCCCTGTGAACCCTAACACTCTACCCTACCCCACCACCATTGGGGATTGAACCCAGAGCCTTGTACATGCTAGACAAGGCTTTACCATTGAGCTCTGCCTCACCATCACCTTTTGGGGTATATTAATAAAGATGGCAGTAGACCAAAGATGTAGCTCAGTGGTATTAATGCTTCCCAAACACACATGAGGCCCTGGTTCCATCCTTCAGTAACACAGGTGTGCAAGCACCCATACACAGACACACACTGTAATTTGTCCACGGTCACAATGCAAGTTGTATGAGGATACAAGGAATTACAGACACAGAACCCAGTGGCCATGGCCAGAGTTATACTTGTTTCCAGACTGGTGTGATCTTGGGGAGACCCTGTAGGCACCTGGTAGCTGTTTCCTTATCTGCCCAACAGAAAGCCTATTCCTAACTTCCATCACCTCCCTTTGTAAGGTCAAGACAACCTGGACAGCCGGTCTCCTCGACGGTCACAGACACAGATCTATTACCAAGGACAGCCGTGGCTGCTCCACCCAAGGCTCCCAAGCCTCGAGTTTCCCGGGTCCAGCCTGCTCCCCTGCCCGCAGTCCGCCCCTCCAGGGCCTCCTCAGCCATACGGCACGTCAGAGCCCCCAACTTCAGAGCATCTTGTCTTTGGGGCTGAGGAGAACTGCCCAGGTGGGAAGCCCTCAGGCCGACCCCTACCTTACCTGCTCCACAACATTGAGTCTGAACTCACAGTCACTGAAGGCTCCTCAAGTGGGAAGTTCAGAAAACCCGATACCATTTCACTAGAGAGGAAGCCTGCCCCTCCTCTCCAAGATGGACTAGCCAACTCATGTTCACCCTTGCCACACGTCCTTCAGCCTCATGGAGCGAGCCCAATACACCTGTGTACCCTTCTCCCCATAAACAGACTAGTGTCTAAGTGATGCGACCATGTGAATAAACCTGCTTTAAAAGAGCCCTTCTCAGGCCACGGCCTCATACATACCCAAAGGCCTCACAGCGCTTTTGGTAGATGTCCACCTGGTGCTGCAGGGGAGCTGGGTCGCTCTGGCCCAGCCGGTTGATGTCAAAAATGGCAACGAGGTTGTCCAGCTTGTAAATGCCAGCGAAGGCCATGGCCTCCCAGACAGAGCCCTCGGACACTTCCCCGTCTCCCAGCATGCAGTAGACTCGGTAGCTGTGGACAAAAGGCTCGTGGGAGGGCTGATACCTCTCTCCTGGGAGAGTGAGGCCCTCAACTCCACCCTCCCAAGAAACCCGGACAGAGGTGCAGCCAGCCACATAAGGCTACGTAGAGCAGGCAGCAGGGACACGGCAAGGTCCACGTCACCACTGGGACCCTAAGGCCAGCCCACACTCCACGAGTACGCCGCCAGGAGCCGCAGGACCAGCTGCTGAGATGATGGGGAGCTGGCCAGTACAAATCAGAGTTGGGGCTCTTGAGGCAAGAGTTAGAAGGAAGAGAGGTTGAAGGACTGGGGGGGGGGTTGGCACCCCGCCCCCAGCAAAGACTGGATAGCCGGGACCTTGGGAACCTGGGGGAAGAGACTAGGCACAGCTGCTCAGCACAGGGACCAGGTGCCTCACAGGGAGGCTCTCTGGAAGTTCCTCCAGGACAGCTTTCTCCCCTCCACACAGGCAGGGGCGGTCTTCTCAAAGCAGGGTGTCAAGGTACGAGTATGAAATCAGGGTACATTACTCGAGAGAGCAGAAGCTTTTGTTGGGGGGTGGGGTAAAGAGAGGTAAGGCTAGAAGCAGAGGACTGGTTCAGAGACCCCCCTAGTCCCAAGGGAGGTGAGGATCTGGAGGTCTTGTAGCAGTAGCCAAGAGTAACTGCCTCCATCATGGGCCCGCCCCATGGTTGGTGCTGGGCCCTGAGCTGAGTGACCTCCTTGAGAGGAATTCCCCAAAGCCACAGAGGCCAAGAAAACATTCAGATTAATCAAAGGACTTGTGTCTGAAGTTACATATCTGACTGTGTCCTGGGCTGTCAGCTCCTTGCTGTACAGAAATGCACACAGAGGGAGGGGTGTCAGGATGGGGAGGTGGGTACCCCTACACCTGGCCCAGTATTCAGCTGTATGGTTCTGCCTGGCCGGGCTCACAGAGAAAGGCCCTCAAACTGACTGCAGGTCCATAGTTAGGGGTCAGAGCTGTCAGCATGACTCAGCACTTCCGCCGGCCCAGGCCACAGAACTTCCTGCATGGTTCCCTGCCAGGGCCTTTCCTTGTGAAGTGTCTACTAGGTGGGGCCACTGGTACCCTGGACGGGAGGGCCCACATTTCAGACACATGCTTTTCTGGAACATGGTTTTCCTCAAGCCATCTTCTCCCTTCCTAAGGCTACTGGGGCCCAAACACCCCAAAGGAGCTCTGGTCTGACACAGCAGCTCCCCAAAGGACCTCCATGATAAGAGCCAGGGAGACAGGCATGTGGGGATCCTGATCTCCAGAGCTTCTAGGGAGGTGGAATGGCTGTGTCCCATGTCCAGTCCACTTCCACAAAGTCAGACTGGAACCAAGCTGGCTTACAACATAGCCTTGTACTTCAAGATCAGAGACAGGGCTGGCCCCAGAGGGTCAAAAGACTAAGGAGAGGAGAGTATCCTAAGGTCCTGAGATGCTGGGAATGAGGCTGGGAATAGATGCGGGGGGCCTAGAGAAGCCTGGGCTAACCCTAGCTGGAGATGCCAGATGTCAAATGTTAGGGATTGATACTATACTGTGATCCACTTAAGTACCTGTCAGCATGGCTCTCCAGAGGCTGTAAACTAAGAAGGCACCCAGTAGTCAATGACAGCATTGTCAATACTAGACTTACTCTGTACATCAGGGCTCAAAAAAATTCAGAGATGTTGGGGCTGGGGGAGTAACTCAGTGGAAGAGAGTTAACTCAGTAGAGACAAGACCTTCACTCGGCCTGCAGAAAACCCGGGGGAGTAACTCAGTGGAAGAGAGTTAACTCAGTAGAGACTAGACCTTCACTCGGCCTGCAGAAAACCCGGGGGAGTAACTCAGTGGAAGAGAGTTAACTCAGTATAGACAGGACCTTCACTCGGCCTGCAGAAAACCCAAAGATGTGAGACGCGCTGAAAAATCACAAAGACTTAGGGCAGTCTAAAAACTTGTTAGTTTCAGGTAGCGGTGCCTGCCTAATGTGTGTGATTTGTTTTTTGTAGTCAAGACAGGGTCTCACTGTGCAGCCTTGTCTCACAGAGATCCACATGCTTTGCCTCCTGAGTGCAGGGATCAAAGGCGCGCACTGCCCAGCATGCCAGCTTAATGTTAACTGCAATAGAGTCCGTTTACTCCATTCTCCAGATCACAGAAATAAAAGCTCTACAGGGTTAGAAGGGAAACTAAACAACAAATTAGGGCCAGGGGCTGCAAAGGTGGCGTCGGGAACCAAGATAAAGGCCCGCCCGCGCTCATGGGAACCATCTTGCACGTCCAACAAAAGACTGGCTAAGTGACACACGGTATGCCCACAGGACATCACACAGACACTGAAGCAGCTCTTGTTAGTTCAACCCCGAGGAAAAGGCCACGACAGACTGTTCAGATGTTTTAGGGCTCAGCAGGTACCTGATGCCAAGCTCGACCACCTAAGCCCGACTCCCCAAGTCCCTTATTGTTCTCAAGTTTCCACTACCTCCACACCTCGCCACGGCATATGCACATTTGCCTCCTCACTATGACAGACTGGGTGTGTGGGGGGTGGGGTGGGTGTGGGGGGGGGGCGGTGTGTGTGTGTGTGTGTGAGAGAGAGAGAGTGTGGGGGGGTGGGGTGGGGGTGGGGGGGGGAAAGTTTAGCATTTTAAAAAGCAGAATGTGAACTTACATTAGGGTTACAAATTTGTAAATCCTTTATGAAGACTTAATGTGGAAGAAATATATTATTAGATTTCACTTAGGGAAAGGGGTTAAGAATAAAGAAAGGGAGGCAGACTTGGTGATGCGCGCCTGTGATTCCAGCCACTTATGAAAGAAACTGAGGCAAGGGGACCACAAACTGAAGGTTAGCCACAGCAATTAGAACTATAAATGATAAACAATAAAAGGAGAGCTAAGGTCATGCACCACACTTCTTTCTCTCTTTCTTTCTCCTTTCTTTCTTTCTTTCTTTCTTTCTTTCTTTCTTTCTTTCTTTCTTTCTTTCTTTCTTTCTTTCTTTCTTTCTTTCTTTCTCTCTCTTTCTTTCCTTCTTCCTTTCTTCCTCCCTCCCTCCCTCCCTCCCTTCCTTCCTTCCTCCCTCCCTCCCTCCCTCCCTCCCTCCCTCCCTTCCTCCCTCCCTCCCTTCCTTCCTTCCTTCCTTCCACTGTTCTGTAACTCAGTGCTAAGTTGGCAGTGTCCATATGTAATCACACGGTGGCTGTTATCTTCCAGGGGGCCTGAATTTTAAATTTTGTTTTTCATGGAATATCTCTCTAGAATGCGTTCTTTTATAACTGCTATTAAACTTAGTGTATTTTATTCTTGTAAATAAGAATTTTAGCAACTCAAATAACAAGAGCATGAAGACTGTTAGACATATGTCTAAAATATCATAATTTTGAAAACCCTGGGACATTGATTTATTGTCCCTGAATCTCAAAGAGCAACACACCAGCAATTAGAAAACACTGAGAAACTTTTTTTTTTTAAATTGTATCATTGTTGATGAATAAATGTACTTTAAGACAAAAAGCTTTTAAAAGAGCTTGCAGGGAGAGTATGCCAGCAACGCATTTGGCTCTATCAGCGTGCTAGCTCTGGGTGCCTGGCTGGGCCCGATAATCTCCCGGTGCCCTGGCCCTTCACCCCACACCCCCACCCTACACGGTACTGTCTGAGGGCCCAGGCTTCAGCTAACCCTGGCTCTAAGCCACCGCAGCCTCTGGGAACCCACTAAAGCCCTTCTCCCTACACTGGTTTGTTCTATTATGTCGAGGTCAGAAAACGATCCTTCACAGGGAATTATTTCAAGCAACTGTAGGGAATAATTAACTCACATCTCTGGTTCTAGGCCAGATAAAATGTTCTTAAGCATACACCTCATCCTCTTCGACACTTCATCTCAGAGTGAATCATTTCTGGGTGTAGCTATGCTCACCCTAAAGCTCAGCCAGGAACTGCGGCCAAGGCTGTGCTGGGGGTGACCCTGGACTGAGGGGCTGGGTCCTGGAAGGACTGAGGCTTTCCACGGATCCAGAAGCCCCCCCCCTCAAGAACTTCCTGCGAACAGCAGGTGCTTCCCGGTGTGTGGGCGGGGCAGTCAGGCTTCCTACCTGTCCCCAGAGGGACCTGGCTGTGGCCTCTCTTCTGCAGGGCTGGCCTACAGGGAAGTGGGATGTTCCTGGCTATAGGCCAGTCCCCTCCAGCCCTCCTAGGAAACTCCTTGCCCACAGGGCACCTGGGGACGATGGGTGTGCCTCTGGACACTCAGACCAGAAGATCTAGGTAAGTATTCTTCCTAGTGACCCCTCCCACCCCTCCCCTCAGTGGGGCTTCTCTAGGTGAACCCCAGCACTCAGCCTTGCTCCCACACGGTGGACTGGCGAACTGTTGGGACCAGTGGTTACTCCTAGCAGTCTGTTCACTCGGCTTCCTAGGCGCAACCTGTCCACAGCACATCAGGTGGCTGAAATCTGTCCCAAGGGCACCGGGAGTTCAAGAAACCTCCTGAGGCCAGAATAGCTAACCTACCCACCAGGCTGTACCCACCCACCCACCACCTCAGTCTCTTCACTAGCTGATGGGAGGTGCCTCAAGGACCCTGCCCCCCAGAACATAATTTAATCCTCTTCATACACAAAGGCAAGAAGCCCCAGCCAAGCTTCCTGGTACCCAGTCAGACGTGGGGGTGGGAGGCAGGCTGCTCTGACACTTTCAGGAGCCAGGCACTAGACTGAGGGCATGTGGTAGCACCAGGTACTCAGGATGCAAACCTGACCTGGCAGCCAGACTCTGGGAGGCTCCTTTATGTCTGAGCTGGTCTCGTCTGAAAGGAGTGCTGGCCACGTCGCCATCTCAGGGCTATGAGGGCAGAAGGGGGCACGTGTTGATTTTACTTAGCCCCAGTCAGGCAAGAAGAGGAGCCAGGGGCAGTGTAGCAGGGGTTAGCCTGGGCCACTGAGGAACCCCCTCAAAATTACCAAGGGTAGGTAGGAGTGGGGAGCATGGGTTACCTGGCTTTGTCGAAGTATTTGCCTGTGTATGCCATTCCACACGCAGCTCCCAGGCCCTGGCCCAGGGAGCCAGTGGCCACATCGGTGAAGGCTTGTTTCTGTCGGAAGAGAGATCCACAGTTATTCAAGGGGCCAGGAAAGAGCATTTCCAACACCCCCCCCCCCCCAGGGTCTTGGCTTCTCTGGCCATGGCAGCCAGGGCAGCATCCTCACCCAGAGCCAGTGAACCCCTCCACTGCAGAAGGCCCTTCTGGAGACTGAGTTCGTATTCAGACAGCAAAATCACTGTGGGATTGGGTTCAATTCCAAACCCTGCCCTCTAGTGAGCTGTGTGACCTCAGGCTGGGAACTAAACCTCTCTGAGCCTCAACTGCCTCCTCTGTAAACGCAGCTGATCACACAAAGCAGCTAGAGATGGGTAACAGAGATTATAACAGATAATCGAGAGTGTTCGGCCCTAGTGAACACCTAGACCACAGCGTGCCTGTGATACGTCAGTATGTGCTGGGATCAACCTGGCACCAAGGGGCAAACCACTTCCTTTCCTAGGTAGGTACCACTAGCACTCTGCTATCAGCTCCTGACTGGCTCTCCACGGACCTCTCTCTTTTCCTCCCTCATCATAGTCGGCTCCTCCGCCTTTCCCCTCTCCCTTATACTTAGCAAAGAGGGAGATGAGGCAGGGGCCCAGGAGGCTCCCTGCTGGCTGACTTACCGGGACAGGATGCCCATCCAAGTCAGAGCTGATCTTCCTCAGGTTCAGCAGCTCTGCCTCGGGCAGGAAGCCAGCTTCAGCCCAGACTGCATATAGGATGGGAGCTGCATGGCCCTGTGGGAGGTGCACAAGGAGGTCAGAGGCAGAGCTGCAGGGACCGTTTCCACTGCACGTGCAGCTCCCGGGCCTGGCTGAGCTGGCCAGCCAGGATATCCATTTCAGAGGAGGAAGCCAGCGAAGGCCACTTCTCCCCTTTCAACCCTCTCCAGACGCTTGGTTTCCAGCCCAAAGTTCCCACAGTCCAAAGTGGGTAGGCACCATGACAGGTGCAGGGGCACAGCTGTGCAGCTGGACAAGTCCAAAACCCCAGCCGGCGGCCGCCACCCTAATCCCGGCTGCTGGCATGGGACATACTTGGACAGACTTCTAAGCCTCACAGCCTGCCCCGGGAAACCAGAGGCTGCTGAGCCAGGCCGGAGGACAGGTGGATTTCGGGCCGTTGTGGTACGGTTGGCGGCTGTGATTTTTACTAGAAGAGGAAACACGGGGTGTCGGCACTCCCCAGCCGTAGCAGACTGTCACTCACAAGGAGAGCAGGCTTTGGCCCTCAGGACGCTGGCCCAACACAGAGTGGCTCAGGCAGAAGGCGACACAGGATCTCCAGACCTGGATTTCAGTGATGCCTGTCAGCATCAAAGCTGAGCACACACCCAGCAGAAGCTCGGGTTCTTCTGCCCCCCACCCCGCTTGGTTAAGTCTCTGATGTGCCAGGCTACCGTACCAGTTCATTTCGGTTCCTTAGCTCAAGTTCAATTTGTCAGTTCAGCACAAGGCACAGAGCGGGGAGTAGGCTGAGCAGGTAGGGAAGGAAGGGTGGGCTGGGGCTGGGCTACCACTCACCACCATTCCAGGGAACCCACAGGGCCCGGCCCCAGGTAGGTGTGGCTAGCAGCAGGGCTCTTACCTTGGAGAGCACAAAGCGATCGTTGTGAGGGTTTCGGGGATCCAGGGCCTTGTAGCGCATGGTATGGAAAAATAGGACAGCCATGATCTCGGCAGCGCTGCAGCATGATGTGGGGTGGCTGTGGCCAAGGAGAGAAGACAGACGTGAGCATCCCGGCCATAGCTCCTGGCCTACAACATCCACTCTGGCATGTGTCAGGGGCCTGGGGATGCCTGTTCTGAGGAGAGACACACAGGCAGGGCTCATCGCAGCCATGGGCTCCCACTACTTAGAAACATAGTATATGTTTCAAGGAGGCTACTGTTGGTGCCTTAGGATCTAGAGTGGCTTGGGTACCAGGGACTGCCATACCATCCCAAGAGTACCCAGTATGGGGGTGGAGCTTAGTCCCTCCCTAGGAGTTCCTAGAGGGACTTAACTGGTCAAGAAGCCACACCCCAAAGAGACTGCTCAGAATCCACCTGCTTATAAGGAGCAGTCTGCCCACTCCAGGGTCCATTGGGGCCACGGGCAGAGGGAAGGCTTGCAAACCCGAAACATCGGACTTTAGTTTTCTGGTTGTTTTTTGAATGGACATTCTGAAGGCTAGCATACAGAAACGTGTAACACACAAGCTCTCTCCACAAAGGCTATCATTAGAAAAATAACAAACCCTCCTGCCTGCGGAGAGATGAGAGCTGAGGTGAGGTCGGCAAAAGCAAGAAGCTGCCCTTCCAGTCTGGAGTGGTGGGGTCTCTATTTCAGAGTCTTATTTTGACAACTGAATGGTTTTAGAAAGCACAAGGATTATACCCTAGAGGCTGTGTGAGTTCAGGCTTCACAGGATCACTTGATTAACCCGGTCCCCACCCCGGAATGGGGCCAGAGGCTGTAGCTCCTGGCCAGTTGCAGGGTCTGCCTAGCCACACTCTCTTAAGGTCGGCCTCCCACACATGCAGCTCGGCTCGGCCCTGATGCTGTTGCTTGAGGCGCTTTACACTACAACATGCCAATACCAAGCCCAAGGGCACATGCAACCCTGGGTGGGATTCACACCAGCAGCCTCCTCCCCTCTTGGGGTTCCCCATCAGGTTAGGGGTAAATCGCTCCCAGCAATAGACAGGTTAGTAGAGGAATCCAGAACTGTCCATGCTGGTTTAGTTCCCACGGTCCCAACACACGATAGCCTCATACTTCACCATCTCTATGAACTCCTGGTCATGGGGGAAAGACACTACACCTGAAAAGAGGGAGGTGAGGACATGTCAACCAGAGACTCTCGTCTGTCTCAGAGGGACCCTCACCCCTTGCCCCCAGCGCCCACTTCAGTTGAGAACACCCAGGCCAGCTGCCCTTCCTACCCTCTGAGTACAGCCCCAGTCCTAAGATGACTCAGCAGTTAAACACCCTTCCAGAAGATCCAAGTTCTGATCCCAGCACCCACACGAGGGGCTGCCTGTAACTAACCCCAGCTCCAGGGGTTCTGACACCTTCTTCTGGCCCCCACAGGTACCAGCACTCACATATGAGTACCTATAGCCACACAACTAAAAATAAAATAAATCTTTTTTTTAAATGAATGCAATAAAAATTTGAAGGGGAGGGGGATGGGAAATGGCATGGCTTGTTATGAGGAAGCCCCAGTAGGGAAGGAAGGGCCCAAAGAAGAGAGATAAGGGCAGGGACTCTGCCTATTGACCAAGGGGTGACACTCTGGCATGGCCATAACCCAGGAGGACACCCAGAAAAAGTGTATGGCGGAGTGACGTCTGTGGCAGAGGAGGGCCCAAGCTCACACTCAGCAGACATGGAGGAAGGTGAGGAGCTACAGGAGATCCCACCAGTTGATATGTGGAACAAACTGTTGATTTATGCTTTCCTTGCTAGGCCCCTGAAGAGGTACCCACAACACATCTGGCCAGCTGCTGACGTCGTCTTCACACCCACTAAATAAGCCCTACAGAAAGAGTCCAGGCCTCCCTGCTTCTCCCAGGGCAGCCTGCCTTCTTAGCGGGGGCGGGGTGTATGGATATGGGCGCCATCGTGTGGGACATGTGACTTGGCTCAGCTCCAGGAGGCTCTGCTCCTTTGTTTGTGAATGGGGGTGCTGTGAAGGGCTCTGGGGGAACCGGTGAGGGCCACTGCCACTAGTGGCTTGTAGCCGAGTGTTATTTTAAGGTGTGTTCCTTTTGTTTGTGTTGCACTGGTTTCCCTCTGTGAAGCTGTGTTACCGTGCCTGCCTAAAACACCTGCTGGTCTAATAAGAACTGGTCAAAAGTGAGGCAGGAGAAAGGATAGGCCGGGCTGGCAGGCAGAGAGAATATATAGAGGGAGAAATCTGGGAGGATAAAGATCTAGGAGCCAGAGAAGGAGGAAGACACCAGGGGCCAGCCACGCAGCTACCCAGCAAGCCACAGAGTAAGAGTGAGATACAGAAGTAAGAGGACAGGAAAAGCCCAGAGGCGAAAGGATAATTTAAGTTAAGAAAGGGCGGCTAGAAACTAAGCCAAGCTAAGGCCGGGCATTCATAAGTAAGAAGAAGCCTCCATGTGTGATTTATTTGGGAGCTGGGTGGAGGGTCCCCCAAAAGACCAAAGACCAACCGGCAACAATAGTGGCTGAGGGTACAAGGTGCCAAACCTCTCAGGGCCTTCAACTGCTCACCCATAGACCGGGACTCTGGTTCGCCCGTCACTGCAGGCAAGAGAGAAGCAATGAGCCAAAGATCGAGAGGATGCTGTCAACTGTAAAGTGCTGAGCACCGAGGAGACACGGCCACTCTTAAGCCCAGATTTCTAGAACACCTGTGGGGCCAGAAGCAGGGACCTGTGGCTTCAGGACAGACTCTCCTTGCAGTCCAGCCTGCCTGATCAGATACCTGCAGGTGCCATGGAAAACACAGTGGATGCATCTGAGCAGAGGCGGCGTGAGGGGTGGGGACATTCACCCTACCACCTGCTCTGTGTGCTGGACAGGAGCTCCAAGTACACTCGGCTGCTTGTTAAACAATTCTGCCTCGGCCCAAGGGGGGGCCATTTACAATCTCAGTCAGTTCAGTCTACCCAGAAAGAGTGCAGTTTGGAACCCGGTCCCAATAATGTCTCTCCCAACACACACACACACACACACACACACACACACACACACACACACACACCACACACACACACACACACACACTGGCCTTCTCCAGACCACACACAAGCTTCCTTGGTCCCCTCTCCAGGAGGGCTTCCACCCCTATAACATTCATTCATACTCTTGGGCTTCCCAGTAGGAAAAGGCCAGAGAAGATCCCCCAGGGGCCTCGAGGTGAATGAACAAACCAGAGAGGTCAAGCACTCATGGCCTCACCATGGCAGCCTCCAGTGTTTAAAATCTACAAAAGAAAAGACTCGGGCACCTAAGGGGGTACTAGAAAAAAAACCTGGACTGAACTTAAAAAGAGCAGAAAAAAGATGTGTGATGTGTTCAGGTGCACATGTGTGTGCATGAAGGAGCCGAGGTATGGTCTTGGTGGTCTTTCCTCAGGTGCTGTGACCTTGGTTGATTTTTATTTTTTACTTTTCAGTTCTTCAAGAGAGGGTTTCTCTGTGTAACATGTCAGGCCGGCCTGGAACTCACTCTGTAGACGAGGCTGGCCTCGAACTCACAGAGATCCACCTGCCTCTGGCTTCCAAGTGCTGGGATTAAAGGC
Source organism: Peromyscus maniculatus bairdii (assembly GCF_049852395.1). NCBI lineage: Eukaryota > Metazoa > Chordata > Mammalia > Rodentia > Cricetidae > Peromyscus > Peromyscus maniculatus. The sequence continues at coordinate 4,418,778 of NC_134860.1, read as the reverse complement.
GTGCGCCACTACCGCCGGCCCTTGGTTGATTTTTGAGGCAATCTCATTGGCCTGGGACTCACCAGGTAAGCTAGACTGGGTGGCTACTGAGCCCCACAATCCACTTGTCTCTGCCTCACCTGCACTGGATTATGAGCAGACACCACCACGTCCACGGGCCCTGAGGGCTTCTCAGGTCCTAAAGCTTGTAAGGTCCGAGCTAACACTCCAGCCCAGAAAAAAAATTAAAAATAAAGCAAAAGCTGAAGAGGTGGCTCAGAGCAAGAGCACTCACAGCTCTTCCAGAGGATCCAGGTTCAATTCCCAGCACCCATGATGGAGCCTGACAATTATCTGCAACCCCGGGGATCCAACCCCTCTTCTGGCCTCTGTCAGCACTGCATGCGTGTGGTATGCAGACATACAGGCAAAACATTCATACACCTAAAACAACAAAATAAATAAAAACCCTAGAATTTCATGAAACAGTAAGAAAATACATACTATAAAGAACCAGAGCCCAGAGCCAGTTCTTTCTAAATTATTGTTTTTGGCAGGGCCAGTTCCGGGATCAAACCCAAGGCTGCCAAGGAGAACAAGCCCTCTGATAGCACACTACATACACCTCTAGACCAAAAGCTAGTTCACAAGGGTGGTGTGAGGAGTGGGGAGACACGGAAAATCTAGCCAACTGGTGACTCATTTTCATATGAGAAGAGCAGTATCGGGCACAGCAGTGAGGGCAAGGCGTGTTGGCATATGCCTGTAACCCTAGCACTCGGGAGCCCGAGGCAGGCAGACGGCCATTTCAAAGCCTGGGCTACAGTAAGGACCCTGTTTTTGTTTGCTTTGTTGTTTGTTCTTAACAGGACTCAAGGCACAAATATATGGTGACTATTCTGACCCACCTGATATAAAAAGATTTGAAAACAAAACAGTTCTGGGGGAAATGCAGTTTACCCAAATGCACCCGAACAAGAGATAGTGAACGTGAGCCACTTTGGCCACATAGAAAGACTATGTCCGAGAGGCCTGTTCCCCGAGACCCAGCAAGCCTACACACACACACACACACACACACACACACACACACACACACACACACACACACAGGAACACACGGGAGAATGTAAATGTACGCTCCAGGTGTACCCTGGGGAACAAACAAGAAGGCTCCCATATTAAACTAAAAGGAATGGCCTGGAACCAACGCCGCATGCATCAACAGGACAGATGACTGAAATACAAGGGAACATAGGTAGCAGAGGCAATGAGGGACCTAGCCTTTACAGACCCAACATCAACGTCACCTCACAAACACAGCATGTGAGAAAAGCACACCAGAGACATGACAGAGACAACCACATTGTTTGTGAATACATACAAATACAATGTATACACACTCTAAAACAGAATAAAGGGGCATTCGGGGTGTTTTTCTGGGAGAATGGGAGATAAGGAAAAGGACAAAGAAGTCGCCTCCCTCCATCAATCCCATCTTATTTTTTGAGACAGGGTCTCTCAATGAACCTACAACCCACCAACTGGCTAGACAGGATGGTCAGTGAGCCCTTGGGGTCCTCCAAACGGACCTGGGATTACAGGTGTGTATTGCTACACTTGGTTAATTTATGCACATGTTCCCCTCCCCTTAAATTTGGTAAACTGAGTGTGGTACACACATCTGTAATCTCAGCACTTGGGAGGTAGAGGCAAGACTGTTTCCCATGAGTTCAAAGCCAGCTTGCTCTACAAAGTGAGTTTCAGGCCAGCCAGGGTTATAGGGTAAGGCCTTGTTTCTAATAAATTCAGGGTATCAGATGGAAGTCCCTCAAACAGTGAGCTGATTCCCACCCAGAATGAATCTGATCCTGGACCTCAGACCATTCCTTCAGATCTTTCTCTCACGACACCTCTCCTGAGCCAGTTAATATCCATATTGACATTATCACAGATCAGGTCTAACATGCTTCTCATTTTAGGGTTGGGACTGTCAGGGTCCGCAGAAGTCAAGTGACCTGTCCAGAGACCCAGTGCCAGTCACCAGCAGGGTAGGACAAAAGCAAGAAAATGTGTGACATGCAAGGGAATCTGTAAAAAGAAATGAAGCATGAAAAGCCATACTACCAAGTGAACAAATCTACTTATTATGCCATATGAAAGAAGCCAGACCCAAAAGACCTCATTCTGTCCAATTCCATTATGATAAAATATCCAGAAGAATTAAATTTACAGAGACAGGAAAGCTGAGCCAGTGTGGGAAGGGAGGAAACTGCAGATGGGCAAGAGAGGTCTTTCAGCAGCTGGGGCATGTCCTAAAATTAAAAGTAATAAAGTCACTAAAATTACCATAGATATAAAAAAAAAAATCTTAGCTGGGCAATGGTGGCAAACACCTTTAACCCAAGCAGAGGCAGGTGGATCTGAGTTCAAGGCCAACCTGGTCTACAGAGTGAGTTCCAGGGCAGCCAGGGATACACAGAGACACCCTGTCTTGAAAAACAAACAACAACAACATCTCAGAATTAGCTGAGAATACAATTCAGTGGTAGAAAGTACTTGCCTGGCTCTGGGACCACTCTCTAATACCACAAAAACAAAACAAGTCAGATGTGTACATTTAAAACCTTTCACTCTGCCAAGTGTCCCTCCATGGGGCAGTTACTGATCTGTCTGTGGAAGGAGGCCTGTGCTGGGAAAGCCCAGTGGAGGAAGTTCTCAGGTGTCTGTACTTCCCAGACCAGCTGTACAGCCTCCAGTCATCACACTCTTCTCCATCCATGGATGCAACCAACTTCTAAGCAAGAGACCCCACTGTGAGCTCTGCTCGATCTCACCTCTAGATACTACAGCCCCAGCTCTGTCCAGGTCCCTGGTCTCAGGGGTGTCCTGGACACCCGGGGAAGAGAACTGCTCCTGATTCCATGGGACCAGGCTCTGGAGACAAGAGGCCAAGTCTAGGAGTCAGTTTGAGTTCACAGGAAGCCACGAGGTGGTCTCCAGCAGACCCTAATTAGCGCCCGCCCCTTTGTTCCCAGGTTTAAGGAATACTGGCAGTTAGCTTTGCTGATTCAGGGCTCACCCAGGCAAAGAGCCCAGTAGTTCAAGAGCTGGCAGGTGTCTCCACCCAGAATTGAGAAACATGGCGGCTGCTGCTGCTGGGGCAATCTCAACCGCTTTGCTCTTGCCTCAATCAGAGCCAGGAGGGGCAGGAGGAGTCAGATGTCCCCAGGCAGCCTAAAAGAAACTGGCCCTTGGGAGCCCTGTTCTGCCCCATGGGGTTGAAGCCACACAGGGGCTAGAGTCTCGAGAGGGCCCTCTGAACATCTGGTCAAAGTGCCCCTAAATGCCAGAGCTGGGGAACAGGGAAATAGTTCCAGCCACTTCAACAGCGGGCAGCGGGACCCAGGGTCTGCTCACCCCAAACCCTCAGCCTCACTCCTAAGGGACCTGATTTGAAAATCATGGTTTGGATGCTATTTATGGGTTACATGTTGGAGGTTTGGGCCGGGGCGCAGAGGTGGGATGGGCGCAGAGGTGGGATGGAACACGGGAAGGTCCTTGGGGGAGCAGAGCGGTGTGCTCTCCGACTTCCTGTTTAGCTGTGTTTCTTCCTCTCTCATATTCCCACCGTGAGCCTCACCTGCACATGTTTGGACTCTCTCCATCTAAAACTACAAGTTTAAACAACAACAACAAACCAAAAAACCCAACAACCTTTTCTTTGGGCTGGAGAGCAGACTTAGGGGATAGAACGACTTTATTGCTCTTGCCAGGGATCTAGGTTCAATTCCTGGCACCCACCCAATGGCTCGCAGCCACCCATAACTCCTCTTCCAAGGGATCCAATGCTCTCTTTCTGACTTTCATAGACACCAGACATGTACATGCACACATACATACATGCAGGCAAAACACACACACACACACACACACACACACACACACACACACACACAAAATAAGTCTAAAAACAAAACAAAACCAAAATAAACAAATTTTAAAACCAAAATAAATGAAAAAATTTCTTTGTAAAATTAGAGTGCCTCATGTATCTTATACAGTTTAAAAAAAAAAAAAAAAAAAAAAGACTAACCAGCTCTCTATGATCCCATCATTTAAAGATGGAGGAACGGAGGCACTGAGGACAGTAGGGTCTTCCTGACAGGGACATTGCTATTCGGAACAGAGGATTAGATCTACTTCCTGGTGCTCACTAGCCAGGTCTGGCCTACCCTATCCTCCCAAGTACTCTCCCCAAAGCTGTGGAGTCAGAAACACTAAGGGACTCGCTGAAAGCACAGACTACTTCCCCTTTAAGTCAGGCCTGACCCGGGTGCAACCGCAGATGACACTTGGCTGCATTTGGCTGACAGTCCAGCCCTGCGAGGTGAGGCCTGAGAACTTTCACCACTAAACTCAGCAAGCCGGCCACTCTGACAAGGCCTTTGGAGTTTCCTTTTGTTAAAGCTCGGGTGAGTTGGACCCCTGCCACAGCTGGGTTGGCACGTGGAAGATGACCCCAGCGAGTCCGGCCACTGTGGGTGCTGCCTCAACAGAAAGGCCTCTGTGATGTTCCACCCACCCCACTCCCCACACGGGGGCCAGTGTGCTGACTTTCTGTGGCCTGATGAGGCCTACTGCACACAGGGCCGATGAGACAATACTGTCCACTCAGGACCGCTTGCCATTCTGAAATCAGCAACCTGGATCCTAACTGATAGGATGTCCAGCCTCAGTGGGTGGCCAGTGAAGACTGGACCAACGTGTTCTTTCTCTACCAGATCCCAAATTGTCCCAGAAAATGGGACATATCGATTGGGTGGTCAGTTCAGCTATCTGCTCCTGACTGGGTCAGAACTTCAGTACTGAACCTGCCTTCACTTGCTGGAACTCACTGCAGTGAGCCTCCAAATAAACATTCAGGAGCCAGAACACACTCACATCTCAAGCCTTCCTGGAATATTTTCTGTACACACATACCCTCTTTGCACACACATTTCAAAATCATTCTTGTGACAGGGCTTGAGGAGCAATGTTACTTCCTGCTGAAAAAACATTTTTCCGAGTAGTGCTTTTCTGCATCTAAAATATACCCAAACATGCAAACAAACACACACATCGTACTTTACATACCCACCGCTGTCATTTCGAACGTGGATACTTTCAGAGTTCAGGGAAGTCCTAAGGCTACAATGTAAACATTGGTGTAACTCCGTAGCCACTTGTAACCTTTGCCCTGGAGACCACCCCTGCTTTGGAAGTAAATCCTCTTACAGCTGAAAATGTTACTTAGTTTCTCTCCAAGTTATACCTGACTTTCCTCTGCCCTTTCATTCATTCTCCAGCCTTATATGGGCCCTGCGCCCAAGAGAACTTTCTGAGAAGCCAGCCCCATGCCAGGCCGTACTAAGCAGCCACCGACTACCAGTTTGGTCAAATCACGTGACACACTACTTTTCAACGTCTTCATGTGTAAACTGATTATCAGGAAGGGATCAAGGATGCTGTGTTGTTCCAGGAACACCCACCTAGCTGCTCCCTGACCTTGGCAAGGTCTGCATGCTTATCAGTTTTGTAGAATGCGCAGCTGCATAGGTAGCAGTTAGTTAACCGCTCCGCCTCTCTGACTAGACTTCAACCCGAGGGGAATCATAGGGACCAGTGGAGAACAAGCAATATAGGACACGAAGACCTACTCTGCGCTAAGCTAAGGAGAAGACCGTGTTGAAAGGAAGTCAGGTCTCTACTCGGGCAGGGAACTCCCTATACCACAGTCAGCGATCTAAACCCAAGAGAGATAACAGGTCCAAAGTATGCATGGGAAGTACAGTGGCAAAGGGCTCCCAGCCCGAACCTGAGAACACCCGGTCTCAAACGCACCAAGGGTAAGGTAAGGAGGAACCCACGCTAAAAGGCCAGAGAGATTAACTCTAATAATATATCCTGTATGGAACTGGCCAGAATCCAGAATTCTGGTCTTTGTTCTAAGCTCACAGCTTAGTTGGGTTTCTGAACATTCCCAACCCAGTCCCCCAAAACCACTCACACCAGGTCCGACGGAGACCTCAGAATTTCTTGAAACCACCCAGTGTGGAAACACCGTTACCCCAGAACTTCCCTTTCCGTGTGGGCCCCGCGCCTTCATTCTACAAGCTTGGCAAACCTCCTTCCCCCGGCCTCGCACTCCAACCTCCTGGCTCGGGTCTGATCTTAGTCTCCCTTCTTCCTTCTCATGCCCAGGGTGTTGCGAACACGAGTCACCTCCCCGCCCCCACCCTGAAGTCCTCAGCGGCGCCGGGATCCAAAGCAGGACCCCAACCCACAGAAGGGTAGGAAGAAGTGTCGAGGAGGAGAGCATGGTTAGAGATGCGGGGAAGGGTGGGCCCCGAGTCTCCGGCAAAATGGTGGGCTCTACACACATTCTCCGCTTACAGTGCCAGGGCAGAAATGGCAGATTTCGCTGTGACCTTGAACAATTGATATAAACCCGGAACCTCAGTTTCCCCATCTGCAAGTCAGTGGAACCAACAGGTTGGTGGAGAGGGATGGGGCCCCCACGTGCGCCAGGCTCTCCCGCCAGCAGTCATTGTGGCCTCCGGGGTGCAGCCGCGGAGCTCGGAGGCGCGCTCAGGTGCAGCGGGAGCCGGGAACCCGGGCCGGCTGGAGGCGCTCGCGAGGCCGAGGCCCAGGCAGCGGAACCCGGCCGCTCCGGTGCAGCGGAAGACTCCGCCATCTGACCGCGCCCCCGCCGCCGCCCTCGTGGCGACATCGTGCAGCGCGACACGGAGCCAGCGAGACCGTGGGGCCCGGCTCCCCGCCCCGCCAGATGCGCGCGCTCACCCAGAGCCTGCCGCGGTGGTGGCCTGGATGGAGCTGATGCGCAGGCGATTGGCCGTGTCCTTCAAGGCCTGCAGCTTCTGCTGATCTGGCTTGTGGTAACCTTCCATGGCGCGATCGGGCGAGGACGAGGACGCTGGGGATAGAGATGCAGAGCCGGTGGCGGCCCAGGCGGCGAAAGCAGCGGCGGAGGCCCGGCGAGGCGGGCGGGTGCGTTAAGACTCCTTAGGACCCGCCCAAGGGGGCGGGGCGGGGGCGGGGCGGGGCGCCGGATCACCCCAGGCCGACGAGTGGCCTTCAGCCCCGCCCCGCACTTTCTGGACACTTAGAAGCTGCCAGGCCTGGGGTGTCTGTCTGGGCACAGTGCTCTGTTGGAATTAACCACCGACGCTAACGATTTCAACAAAGTAACTTCACCACTACACCAGGTTCTAAGCGTGGCTCAGAGCTCGCCGGCTGTTTTGGGAGAAGAGAGACACTCATCGGTAATTGCACTTTCCTAAGAAAAAGGTTGAGACTTGGCAAGATCGATTAAGGTCACTGAGCTGGTGGGGAGCTGGTCTGCCGCAACAGACTGTCTCAGCTCCAAAAGAGCCCAGGGCTTTAGGAACCTGTACAGGGCATGAGAATGATTATACACTGCCAGTAATGGTAATACTGAGAAATCACTAGAGCAGGCTGGTCTCAGACTAGTAGGGCCTACGGTGAGATTAGTGCTCTTACCAGACCTGCTGGGCCTTGGAGGAATGATCCCAGAGTGGAGGTAATCGAAAGCATTGCCATCCCAGTCTCACTGGATCTCTCTCATTGAATCCATGACGCACACTCAGGTCAGCACTGTTTCCGGAGGAGGAAGCTACATTTTAGAGAGGAGATAAGGGCAAGCCTGTGAATGCGTGCTGGGCAGAGGCAGTGGCCACCAGTACAGCCTCAGTCCGGGTCCTCTCTGTGTCCTCCACATAGCTCAAATTCACAGTCATGAAACAATGGGTCCTGTGCTGGTGAGCACCCCGCCCCCAAGTGCTCCCTGTCTGGCCTGTTTCCCAGGTGTCCCAATCAGGCTGAGTGTGGTGCGTTCTGGCTTCTGGCTTCTGCTGGCCCTGCCCATAGAGGCTGACTCTCCTGGTTCCTGTCTGCTGAGGACTGGACCTGGGACTGGAGTGATGTGGCCTCAGAGTGTTCCACTGTCAGGGCCTTGGCAAGTGCCACCTCTATCTTCAGGCTGCTAACTGGTCAAGGAGGCAAACCTTGGAAACCTTTGGGCCTGCCACCCCTGTGGCCCTGAGGGCAGTGGTTCCTAGCACGGCTCTCCATTTCTCCACCTCTTCAATGGCACAACGGGGACTCATCTTCATCATCTTCTTTGCAGTAGAAACTTATCACTATCTATTTGGGAATGGTAAAGTAAGTTAGAGAGGCATATGGTTTTATTTCCGAATGTTCGTTTCTGTATATCTGAATGTCTTTTTTTAAGATTATAATATCCCCCTCAAAAGACTGCTGGCAATGGTCACGAGACGGCAGGAACTGATCTACTCTGGTGATGGGATGGCCAGACACCCAGATAGTGGTGCCATAAACCCCATCCAAGGACTGAGGAATCTGAAGGCAGACATCCACGGCTGGGCCCCTGGTGGAGCACTGGGAGTCTAATTAGTGAGTAAGAAGAGGGTTTATATGAGCGAGAATTGTTGAAACCAAGGTTGGATAAAGCACCGGGACAAATAACCAAATGAATAGAAGCACAGGATCTATGAACCAAAGGCTGAGGGGCCCCCAACTGGATCAGGCCCCCTGAACGGGTGAGACAGTCATTTGGCTTGATCTGTTTGGGAGGCAGCTGTGCATTGGTGCCAGGTCCTGGGCTCGTTGCATAAGTTGGCTGTTTGAATCCTGGGAATTATGCAGGGACACTTGGCTCGGTCTGGGAGGGGGGAATGGACCTGCCTGGACTGAGTCTACCAGGTCAACCCCGGTCCTCGGGGGAGACCTTGATCTGGAGGAGGTGGGAATGGGGGGTGGGCTAGGGGGAGGGGTGGGCGAGAGGGGGAGAACAGGGGATTCTGTGGCTATTATGTTGAACTGAATGGTGTTATAAAATAATAATAATAAAAAAAAATAGATATTACTAATTATTGCATGAATAAATAAAACATCTACATAAAAAAAAAGATTATAATATAATTACAACATTTCTCCCTCCCCTTTCCTCCCTCCAAACTCTCCCATATCCTCTCCTTGCTCTCTTTAAATGCTACTTAAAGATCTACAGGCAACTAACCCTGAAAACACTCATACAAGTAACATTCTAACCAACTAGGAATTCTAACCAAATAGGAATACATATTTATACCTGTATGTGATAACAATTAGTGAAAAGGATGCTAATTTCTATGTATCCACTCTAGTGAAATGTTCCTACCTCCACTCTGGGAATCTAGGATCTTGGCCATAATTGGCTTCTAAGATGTTGTTTCATCCTAGGGTTCCACATTCACTGGGTTCAGTTCATCCTGAATTTCAGCCATATTTCAGTTCTTTTGGTCTTCTCCAAGGTCAGCTTTGTAATCGGAATCTTGGGCTGGCTGTTGCCAGTGTCCTGTTTGTTGGGGTGGATCTGCTGGGGTTGGGCCTTTATTCAGAGACATCTTAGCAAGACCTTGGGTTCCACCTGGCTTCCAGCTCCCTTCTTGCCCCCTGCTCCCCTTACATCCCAGATTCTTTGAGCCTCCTAGTCACACTCCTTGTGGTTGCCAGAGAAAACTCCTGTTGCTTCCTCGATGACCTCCCTCCACTGCTGGAATAAAATTCAGCCCATACACCCACTAGCCTCCCACCCATTCTCTTGTTTTTGTGGCATCCAACCCTGTCTATTTTAGCACACTAGTGCCTTGCCTTAATTAGGGTGTCTACTGCTGTGAAGAGACACCATGACTACAGCAACTCCTATAAAGGAAAACATTTAATTGGGGCTGGCTTACAGTTTAAAGGTTTAGTCCATTATCATCATGGTGAGACATGGTGGTGTACAGACAGACATGGTGCTGGAGAAGGAGCTGAGAGTCCCACATCTTGATCTGCAGGCAACAGGAAGTGAACTGTTTTCCACACTGGGTGTAGCTTGAGCATAGGAGATCTCAAAGCCCACCCACAGTGACACACTTCCTCCAACAAGGCCCCACCTACTCCACACCTCCAAAGCCATACCTCCTAATAGTGCTACTCCCTATGGAGACCTTTGTTTTCTTCAAACCACCACTCCTTGCTTTAAGAGCATTAAGATCCAGGATGGAGAGATGGCTCTGTTGTTAAGAGTACTGCTGTTGTTTTCAGGGGACCCAAGTATGAGAACCTAGATTTATTTAGCCTGGTGTGGTATCTGACTTTGAAATCAGAGCGCTGGGAAGGCAGAGACAGTTGGCTCCAGGCTGCTCACTGGCCAGCTAGTCCAGTCAGCCTACTTACCAGCTGTGTGTGTGTCTTAATGATTAATGATTCTGTCTCAAAAAATACAATTTAATTAAAAATTGATGGACAGGGTTGGGGATTTAGCTCAGTGGTAGAGCGCTTGCCTAGCAAGTGCAAGGCCCTGGGTTCGATCCTCAGCTCCAAAAACAAAACAAAACAAAACAACAACAACAACAAAACCAGTGAGACTTTGTCTCTAAAAAAGAAAACTAACCAAAAATAGATGGACAGTACAGGATGAATGAAACCTGAAGTTGTTCTCTGGCCTGCACACATGTGCATACACATGTGTACGTGCGCTCACAGAAGCACACACCCAACAACATGAAACTCAGCTGTGCATGGTGGTGTACAACTTAATCCCAGCATTGGGAAAGCTGAGCCGGGAGGGCTAGGGCCAGCCTAGGCTATGTATGGCGATTCTGTGTCAAAAACAAAAACCCACCAAACCCATTCCCACCTAGAGGTTTGTCCCTGCTGTGCCCTGAGCCAGCAAAGCCCTTCTCCTGCTTTCTCTTGGTGTTTCTCATTGCCAGGGTCTGAAGAAAGACTGCTTTCTAGCTGTGTTCTCTGTCTCTGTCTTTCTCTGTCTCTCTGTCTCTCTCTGTCTGTCTGTCTGTTTCTCTCTCTTTCTAGATAGGGTCTTACTATATGTAGCCTCAACTGGCCTGTAACTCACTATGTAGACCAGGCTGGCCTCAAACTCACAGAGATTCACTGGCCTCTGCCTCCAGAGTGCTGGGATTAGAGCCGTGCACCACCAAATTACCTTATGTCAGTTCCGGTAGAATAGAGGAGAAGAGCTCTAGCCTCTGGCTCTATGCCTTCCGACTCCAGTGACCTCTTGTACATAATAGGGGCCCGATAAATGCCAGTGAAATGAAAGCATCACTGTCACTGTCTGAGCTAGCACAGCCAGCCAGTGTCAGAGCTGCACCCAGAGAGAGGTGTCAGGAAGATGTCACTGGAGAGAATCTGGTCCTCCAGCCCGTGCCCTCAGTTCTCACCTGTTCGCCTTGAGACACAAAGGTGCTCTGTTGGAAGGTAGGAAGTGGCACAGATGTCCTGTTGCCAGCGTCAGGTGACAGCAGAGGTCATGGCAGCCCAAGAGCAGAGCCACACACTGAAGAAGCTGTCCCTCAGCACCCACCCAGGATCCCCTGCAAAGGGTGGGTACCCTTAGGGTGCAAGTGCTCATGATCTAGTCCCCCACCTCAGCTGGCTCCAGGGACATCACCACCCACCAGGATGTACTGGGAGGCTCCTAGGGGTGCTGGGTGGGCAGCGGGCACCCTGGTGTTGTTATTGGGATGGCTGTAGGAGACATCACTTGACAGTGATGATGGATCAGAAGGGTTGATGAGATGTGGAGAACAGAGCTCTGAGTTCACCCCAGCAGGAAAGGCCAGAGTTGCTCAGCTGGGCTGTACAGGGCAGCTAGCTGGGGAGAATATCACACGTGGAGCAGACTGGAGGAAGCCTGGGTTTGAGATTGACACACGCACTCTCACTCCCACTCCCACACACTTACTCTCACATGCTCTGTCACATAGACACACTTTCTATGCTCTCACTCTCTTTCACTCCCATTCTCTGGCACTGTCAAATGCTGGCTCACGCTCACTGCCCGCCCTCTTTCACGTACACCCTGGCAGGACACACAACCCACTAGCCAGCTGCAACTGTGTCTCTGATGCGGTCTGATACCTCTTCCGTTGGCTTCCTCTCCTGTTGGCCCTCTGACTTGCTCTTCCCTGAACAGTGCTTGTGGCATTACCACGGCATCTTCCTGGCCTCCTACAAAGCCTCTGTGCCTTGGCCGAGGCCCTGGGTGAAGCCAGGGTCCAGCCTTCGTGCTATCGGCCTGAACTGGAATCTCAGACATGGAGGCTCAGGCTTCGCAGCCAAGACCTGGCAGAGCTGATGCTCACTGACCCAGAACTATGTCGAGGTGGTCCTGAGGGATGCTGCCCCTGTACAGGTATCTGTGGTGGCAGTGGACAGGGACTGAGGCCACAGGGCTTCAATATGTAGCCCAGGCTGGTCTTTAAACCCCCAAGCCTCCTGAGTGCTAGGGTTATAGGCACATGTGCCTGGCTCCAAATCTCTTGAGAAAAGGAGTCTTTCTAAGGCATGTGGACTGGGGAATAGAAAGTAAGACTCATGGGAAATGTTGCTCCATGGTGGCTCCAGAAGATGTGACAGTTCTCTGCTTGGCACCACATCTAACTTTCTGACCTGTCTCTATAGAGCTGGGCCTAGGACTTGGCATTGGTAACAAGACCCTCAGGCAATTGTGTTTGGGTCCCGGGATTCGGACAGCAAGACAGGGTGGTAGAACTGGGTACTCCTGGACGCAGTGCTTTGCTGGGCTCAGAGGGCTGGCACCCACTTATGAAGTTCTGTGCCAGACTGGGCTACCTAGGTAAAAACAAGCTGAGATGTCCATTGCACACTTTTACCGGAATAAAGTCAAGGGACAGAAGAACAGGTAGATATTTGTCACAAACAAGGGGCTGGGTGTGGTGGACACACCTTTCATCCCAGGACCTGAGACAAGCAGGTGGATCTTTGTGTGGTGGAGGCCAGCCTGGTCTACACAGTGAGTTCAGGACAGTCAGGCTGCACAGTGAGACTCTGTGTCAAAATCAAATCAAATCTTTTTTTAAAAGCATTTACAGGGATGAGGGAGGCTGCAGAGCTGACTAAGTGGGAAAAGGAGCTTGTTGCCGAACCTGACGATCTGAATTTGAGGCCTAGGACCCACACCGTGGAAGGAGAGAATTGTTTTTCTGCAAGCTGCTCTCTGACCTCTAAATCACACACACACACACACACACACACACACTAAAAAAAAAATGAAGTGTGCATGCGTGTGCACGTGTGTGTGTTCCATGCTCACACCCATTCATATGGACTCAGCAGAAATCAGAAAGGCTGCAAGGATGAGCTCAGAACCTAGAGAGATTTGAAAGGGTGAGACTGAGAAAGATGTTTCTTTGCCCATTACTTTTTTTTTTTTTTTTCAGGGATTTGGTGGCAATGACCACAACTGGCTTTTATAATCAGAAGAAAGCAAAAGAAAATGTCATCTTGAAAAAACCTAGTGCTGAGGCTGGGGGCCTTGGTAACCATCAGTCTCTATTCCTCATGATTATGTAAAGCCGCGTTTCATAAGTCGGGCTGCTGCCTGGGATGTCTGGAGTTGAGAGCACAGCCTCAGGCTGTGGATGTGCCCCTGCCCTTGTTCGGTTGTCCGGATGCAGCTCAGGGTGAAGCTACCCTGATGTGCTCCGACACATCTGCCGCTCACCATCCACCATCTACTGAGTGGGCACCGATGGGGCGTGAATGGCCTCGAGCAGCTGCGTTCCTGAGTGGCAGTGTTGGCATTGCTTTGGCAGCCCTGGGCCCGTGTGCACTCCTGGGGCATGCCTCGGCTGGGTGCTGGGAGCCCCAAGCCTGCACAGGCCTTGTACTGAAGCCAATCTCCATGGCTATGGCCTTGGGACACTTCCTTTGACTCCTAGCCAGGGCTCCTGGCCAGCGTGGCCCTGGGATGAGTCTTTCTGGGATAAGTGCCTAGCACTGCCCTCTACAGCGCCTCACAGAGAGCACCTGACTGAGGCTGTAGACTGATTTAGAAATCTACTGTCCCCCCAATACCAGAATTTCCTTCCAGAGGATTTTTGTGATCTCTCTCTCTCTTAAAAAAAAAAAAAAGAAGTTTTATTTATTTTTATTTTATGTGTATGAGTGCTTTACCTGTGGGCATGTATGTATGTGCACCATGTGTGTGCCTGGTGTCCAAGGAGACCAGAAGAAGGAATTGGATCCCCTGGAACTGGAGTTACGGATGGTTGTGAGCTGCCAGGTGGGTGCTGAGAACTGGACTTGGGTCTTCTGCAAGAGCAGTAAGTGCTCTAAACCACTGAGCCTCTCTCTTCAGCTCTGGAATACCTCTTTTGATAAGGTGCCCCAGGAAGGAGACCACTTTTAATTTCTCTTGGATGGAATTATGTTTAAAAAAAAAACCCCAAAAACAAAACCAATCAACCAACAAACAAAACACTTCAAATTTCTGATTATAAAAGTCAGATATTTTTGCTGTAAATACCTGAAAAATGAACCAGGCAGGCCTGTAATTCCAGATGGTTGAGACCTTCTTGGTCCACACATTGAGTTCAAGTCCAGCCTGGGCAACTTAGTAAGGCCTTGACTCACAAGAAAAAAATTATTATTATTATTATCATCATCATCATTATTATTTTGAGATAGTGTCTCATATAATGCAAGCAAGCCTCAACCTCACCATGTGGCTGAGGGTGACCTTGAACACTTCATCATCCTGCTTTTATCTCTTAAGTGCTGCATTACAGATGTGTATCAGCAAAAGAAAAAAAAATTAAGGGTAAGGAGCCATGAATGATGGTAGATACCTACAGCCCCAGCACTTGGAGGATGAGGTGAGGGGATTATGGGAAATTCAAGACCAGCCTGTGCTGTGTAGTGAGTTCTGTGGCCACTCTGTGCTACATAGTGAGACCCTGTCACAAAGAAATAAAAGAAAGTTCAAGGCCATTCTGGCCTAAAAAAAGTTTTTAAGGCTATGTTTGTAGCTCAAATAGAGTGCTTACTTAGTCCCCACAAGACCCTCGGTTCAATCCCAGCACATTACAGAAAATGAAACCAGGAGGCTGGAGAGATGGCTCAGTGGTTAAAAGCACTGACTGCTCTTCCAGAGGACCAGGGTTCTACTCACAGCAACCATGTGGCAGCTCAGAGCCGTCTGTGACTCCAGATCTAGAGGACCCAACACCCATGGCAAAACACCAATGCATATAAAATAAAAATTAAAACAAGAAAGAAAGAAAATGAAACCATGCATACCCAGGAAATACAGAAAATTCATAAGTAAACTAAAATAATGTATAATTTCATTCAAAGAGGACCACTGTTAGCCTGTTCATTTGACAAATAAAATATTGATTTTTAGGTTGTGCTAAGGAATTACTGCAGAATAGAGTTGGGGTACCTATGCACCTCAGGTGGCCATGCAAAGCTGAAAATGGGTAGTGACTGTTCAGTGTGCGTTTGCTATTATGGTTCTTTAAAATTATTATCAAGGCCAGGCGGTGGTGGTGGCGGCGCACGTCTTCCATCCCAGCACTCAGGAGGCAGAGGAAAGAAGATCTCTGTGAGTTTGAGGCCAGCCTGGTCTACAGAGCAAGATCCAGGACAGGCACCAAAACTACACGAAGAAACCCTGTCTCAGGAAAAAAAAAATATATATATATATATTTTTGAGATATATATATATATATATCTCAAGATCATTAGAACATGTCATCTCTCTTATATTTCCTCCCTGGTATTTAAAAATTCTTCAAAGACATGATAAAATTTTAAAGTATGTTAATTAATTCGTTTAACTAATTTGGTGTGTGCAGGAGGGGCACATGCATGCCACAGTGGGGGTCAAAGGACAGCCTCTTGCCGGGGTCAGTGCTCTCCTGCTACCCTGTGAACCCCAGGGGTCAAACTCAGGTGGTCAGGTTTGGTGGCAAGCACCTTTACCAGGCAAGCCTTTTATGTCACTAGCCACAAAGGTGTTATTTTAAGTGGGTGTGCGCTATCCAATCACGAGGCTGTGTCTATGTCAGGGATGTTTGGACTGTTTTCCACTTTTCCCCATGATGGCTACCTATGTACATCTTTGTCTTGGTGGCATGCCTTATCTTATGAACGAGAGCCCTACACAAGAAACTACTGGGCCAAAGGGTGACGGTCCTTTTGGAGCTCTGGATGTATTTGGCAAAGAGCTGTCCAGAAAAGCTGGTTCTGCTAGCTCAGTCACCTTTGCCTTTAACTGGTGAGGTCCCATCCCGTGTGGGAAGAGCTCTCAAAGAGAGCGGCCGAAAGCCTGCTCCGTGTTGGATGGCTCTTTGGCCATCACTGGGTGTCAGAGTCTTCGCATCTGTAAGATGGGCATTCCTCACAATGCTCATTGTCACAAAGCTTGGGTTCCCCTTTTGTGTCAGGTCCTGTGTGCTGGCTCAGAGCCTTGGGGGACCAGTCTCCATCTGGCAGAAGCAAATGCCACCAGGCCATGACCTCTGAAACCTGCCAGCAAGTTCAGTTAATGCTTTTCTCAAGCAGTGGGATGTAGGTGTGGGGAAGTTATTGGAGTCACATCCTCCTTAGGTTTCTGTTGCTGTGTTAAAGACCATGACCAAAAAGCAACTCGGGAAGGAAAGGGTTTATGTGGCTTACACTTTCTGATCACAGTCAGTTATGGAGGGAAGCCAAGGCAGGATTCAAAGCAGGACCGTGGAAGCAGGAACGAAACAGAGGCTTGCTAGCTTGCTCTCCATGGCTTGCTCCCTAGGCTTGTTCAGTTTGCTTTCCTACACCGTCCAGGACTACTTGCTCAGGGATGATGGTGCTGCCCACAGTGGACCAATCATTAATTAGAAAGAAATTTACCATTTAAAAAAGTTACCGGGGTTGGGGATTTAGCTCAGTGGTAGAGCGCTTGCCTAGCAAGCACAAGGCCCTGGGTTCTGTCCTCAGCTCTGGAGGGGGGGGGGGGGAGGAAAAGTTACCTACACCAATTGTTAATTCAAAAAAATATCCCACAGATATGTCCCCAGGCCATTTAGCGGAGGCATTTTCTCAATGAAGGTCCCTTTTCCTCCAATGACTACAGTTTGTGTCAAGCTAACAGAATTAACTAGCCCATGCCACGTGGCCAGCACACAACCAGGAACGCTTTCCAGATGTCTGGCTTTAGGACCTCTGCAGGCTCTGGACCCTGGGCAGCAGCCAGGCCAGCCCCCGTGAGGAAGGCAAGGGCAGGGAAAGGAGCCTGGACATGGCAGAGAGTTGGTGCGGCTCCTGGACTTGGCAGGGAGCCAGCTCGCCCAGGCACACCTCACTTTCTCATTTTCTCCTTGTTCATTTGTTGGCTCTTTCTGATGTTTCGTCTAAACCACAGTCTCACTGTGATACAGCAAGCACACCATAGAAGTCACCCTTTGATTTTTATTTTATTTTGTGTCTTAAGACAGGTTTTCACACAGCCCAGGCTGGCCTTGAGTTTGCTGTGTAGCCGAGGGTGTACAGTTCAGTGATTTGGGGTATTAAATACTCGGGGGAGAATCCAAGTGAAGTGTTTTCCTCTCCCCAGACTTCCTCCCCTGCTTCCGTGGCTGCTGCTCACTAAGATGTATGAGGATTTCTACCCACCAGCAATCCAGCCCTGCTCACCAGCTGGAATCCTCTCATTCGTCGGTTTTGACTCATCTACCTAGGGGTAGTGTCTGAACTCACAGGTTCCGTCCCAGGCCACTCCATTCACAGGTCTGGATTTCCAGAACTTCTGACCAACCAGTAAAGATCTGAGGTTCCCACAAAGCCCTTCAGGGGATGGATTAATTTACTAGGATAGCTCACAAACTCAAGGGAACACTTTCCTTCCATTTGTCCAAAGGATACCGATGGACACCAGATGGGGGGATGGATAGGGCAAGGTGAGGAGTTGGAGTACGAAGGTCCCACGCCCTCTCTAGGAGACACCCCTTTCAGCATCCATATGTTCAGCAACCCAGAAACTCATCAAATCTTGTTCAAGGATGTTTATTTAAAAGTTTATTCAAGTTTACTTTTTTTTGGGGGGGGGAGTGTTTTGAGAAAGGGTTTCACTGTATAGCCCTGGCTGTCCCAGAACTTTCTCTGTAGACCAGATTGGCCTCAAACTCACAGAGATCCTCCTGCCTCTGCCTCCCAAGTGCTCAAGTTTACTTAAAAAAAAAAAAAATGTCCTTTAGGGCTGGAGAGATGGCTCAGGGGATAAGAGCACTGACTGCTCTTCCAGAGGTCCTGAGTTCAGTTCCCAGCCACCACAGGGTGGCTCACAAACATCTGTAATAAGATCTGGTGCCCTCTTCTGGCCTGTAGTCATACATGCTGTATACATAGTAAATAAATAAATCTTTAAAAAAATGTGCTTTATTAAATTGCATGTTCCTATGCACTGTGTGTGTGTGTGTGTGTGTGTGTGTGTGTGTGTGTGTGTGTGTGCATATGTGAAGGCCAATGGAGAAGTCAGAGGACAACTTTTGTGGAGCTGAACCAACCTTCATGTGGGTTCTGGGGTTGGAACTCAGATTGCCGCCGGGCTGTGGTAAGTGCCTTTACCCACTGAACCATCTCACCGGTCCCTGTTGGATTTTGTTTGAGGGAGGGTCTCAGGTAGCCCAGGCTGGCTTCAACTTCTCTGTGTAGTCAAGGCTGATCTTGGTTTTCTGCTTTCTTGCCTCTACCTCCAGAACACAGCACCGAGCCTGGCTTATGAGGTGCTGGGGTTCACAGTCAGGGATTTCACGCATGCCGGGGAAGCGCTCTACCAGATGAGCTACACACCCAGCCCTCCAGGGTATTCAGGCAAAGCCAGGCATGGTGGTGCGGCACTCAGGAGGCAGAGGCGGACGGATGGATCTCGGTGAGGTTGAGGCCAGTCTGGTCTAGTTCTAGGACAGCCAGGACTATTTGGAGAGACTCTATCTTAAAAAATAAAACAACCAGGCAATGAGTTCAGCCAGAGCTACACAATGAAACCCTGTCTCGAAAAACCAAAACAACAACACACAAATAAATAAAAACAAAAAAAAAAGTATTCATGAAGATTTTTGAGTTCAAGGCCAGGTGGTCCATCTAGCTTGTTCCAGGTCAACTAAAGCTATAGAGAGATTCTGGATATTTTGTTGTTGTTGTTTTTGAGACAGGGTTTCTCTGTGTAACTTTGGCACCTTTCCTGAAACTCACTCTGTAGCCCAGGCTGGCCTCGAACTCACAGAGATCCACATGCCTCTGCCTCCCAAGTGCTGGGATTAAAGGCGTGCGCCACCACCGCCTGGCAAGATTCTGGATTTTTTAAGAGTATTATTTATTGCTGTGCTGCTGGGGATATACCCTAGGACCTCATGAATGGCAGGCCAGCGCTGTCACTAAGCTGTATCACCTCAGCACCCGAGAGAGGTGGTAGAGCTTGGTCTCCAGCCTCCTCTCCACTTCCAAGAGGAGAGGTGGATGAGGGCAGAAGTTCTAACATTTAACCTTGTAATCATTTGTTCCCCAAACCTGACGTGGTCTGGGGCTCCACCCTAAGACACCTCACTACAATAAACTCAGCTGTTATTGGGAGGTCTTTATTTTTTAAATCAGAATAAAAATGTATGTTTATTTATTTGTGTGTGTGTGTGTGTGTGTGTGTGTGTGTGTGTGTGTGTGTGTATGGGGGGGGGGCTGTTCTCAGCTTCCACTGTTGTCTTCCACTGTGTGGACTCCAAGATGGAATCCAGGAGTTAGGCTTGTATGCCAAGCGTCTCTACCCACTTCACCATTTTGCTGGATCCAAAGGAAGTCTTTAAGAATAGTGCTCACAGGCTGGAGAGATGGCTCAGAGGTTAAGAGCACTGGCTGCTCTTCCAGAGGACCTGAGTTCAATTCCCAGCAACCACATGGCAGCTCACAACTGTCTGTAACTCCAGTTCAGGGAGATTAGCATGGCCCTTATTTATGCAAGGATGATGTGAAAATTCACAAAGCATTCTATATTTTTTTTTAAAAAAAATAATGATAGCTATTCTTTTAAAAATTTTTTTAACTTATTTATATTTTATGTATGAGTGTTCTGCATGTATACCTTCATGCCAGAAGGGGGCATGAGATTCCACTGTAGATGGTTGTGAGCCACCATGTGGTTGCTGGGAATTGAACTCAGGACCTCTGGAAGAGCAGCCAGTGCTTTTAACCGCTGAGCCATCTCTCCAGCCCCAATGATAGGTGTTCTTATCCATCAGCAAATTCCTGTGGTTTTGTTATTATTATTTTTTTAATTTTAAAAGTTGTTACGTTTATGGGAGGGGATGTGTATGCTGTGGTGCATGTGTGGAGGTCAGAAGACAACTTTGGGATCCATTTCTCTCATCCCACCACGTGGTTCCCACGGATCAACCCAGGGGGCCAGGCTTGCAGCAAGCGCCTTTCCCAGCTGAGCCGTCCCATTGGCCCGCCAGTAGTTTTAGCTGTAAGGAACAGAGCTGGGAACAGACACCATATCCCTCAGGTACATTCATGGCGTTGTGCGATCATCACCTTCACTCTCTGAGATGCTTCCATACTCCCTCCCCACAAAGAGCTCTGGGCCCATTAGCAAGCATTCTCTATTTTTTTCCTTCTCTCCACCCCAGGCCTCCGTGGCCATCATCTTTTTCATCTCTATTCTGAACACTTCACGCAAAGAAGACACACAACGTGTCTGGCTTCTTTCACTCAGAATGATGCTATCAAGGTCCATCCACAGCACAGCACGTGTTTGTACCCTCCTCCTTTTCACGGATGTATAATATTCTACAGTGTGGCGAGGCCACGTCTGGTTTATCCAGCCACTCACTGAGCGCCCCTCATGCTGTTTCGGACCCACAAATGCCAGCTTGGATGGTGATGGGAAGATGTGTGTGTGTGGCTGTGTCCAGTTCCCGCGGGTGTACACCGAGGAGTGAAATCACTGAGTCACACCGCCCTTGTACTTTCTTTTTCCAAGACTTGAACTGATTTCCTTGCGTTCACCCTTCCAGTGCTGAAGTTATAGGGGTATACCCCCACAAACCAGGCTGCCATTGTAGCTTTGAACGATTAGAGAGACTGTCCAACTGTTTTCCAAAGTGGCTACTATTTTATAATTTTACCCATGGTGGATGAGGATCCCGAGTCCTTTGTCTCCTTCCCTTCTTGACTTGCCCCACCCCCCTCAGGCCCGAGCTCGAACCCTGAGCTCTGTGCATGCTGGATAAGCATTCTGCCACTGAGCTGCAAGCCCAGCCCTTAAGCCTCCCAGTTTCTTCAAGACCTCAGCAACCCTTGCCACAGTACCCTCTTTGCTGAGTGTGTGCAGAGGGGACCTCAGGGAGGTCTTTGACATTTCTTGCTTTTTATATTTTTGTGGTGCCAGGGATCAGACCCAAGGCTTTGGGGATTCTAGGCAAGAGTTCTACCCCTGAGCTATAGTCATATCCCTCATTGCTTAAAACAAAGTTTTATTGGAACCAGAGAGATGGAGCAGGAGGTGAAGGAGGTGTCACCAAGCCCGATGCCTGTGTTCAGTCTCCAGGACTCACAAGGTGGAGGGTGGGAATGACTCCTGCAAGTTGCTCTTGACTTTTATATGTGTGCTGTGGCATGTATATGCATGCACGAGATAAATAAATGTAATTTTTAAAGTCTAATGTGTTTGCAAGCGTGCGTGTGTGTTCCTGCACGCACGCATATGTGTTCATGTGACTATTCATACATGCCGGTGCGTGTGCCTGGGTGCATGTCCATGTGTGCATGTATGAGTGTGTTTGTGTGTGGTCTGTATCCCTGTTATTCAATGAAACACTAACTTAACTTGATCTCTGTCTGTCACGTAGATGTGATTAAGTAAAGGAGCGTTCCCAGGTGATCTGCTGACTCTGACTCGTTCGGGTGAGAAGACCTCTGTGGAGATGAACTTCGGTGCTGAGAGGCCAGCTCCTCACAGATTTCCAGCTCCTCACAGATTGCCAGCTCCTCACAGATTTCCAGCTCCTCACACATTTCCAGCAGTCTCACAGATTCCCAGCAGCCTCACAGATTTCCAGCTCCTCACAGATTTCCAGCTCCTCACAGATTTCCAGCTCCTCACAGATTTCCAGCTTCTCACAGATTCCCAGCTCCTCACACATTTCCAGCTCCTCACACATTCCCAGCTCCTCACACATTTCCAGCTCGCCAGCCAGCCTCCAGGAGCACTGGGTCCCCCCTCTGCAACAAATCTCTTAGGGCCCATTTCCTGTGGGGTCTATTTTTGAGACAGGGTCTTGTTACATATCCCAGACTAGCCTTGAATTCACAATCCTCCTGCCTCAGCCTCCTGAGTGCTGGCCTTAGAAACCTGTGTTCCCAGCCCCCCTCCCCCACCTTTGCTCTCTGCTCCTGGGTCACTCCTGGTACAGAGGAAGATCAACCATCCGCTTCCCACTGGGTAAACTTCTGTAGGGATGTTATGCCTGTAACACATGTGCTCTTGAACACACCACACACACACACACACACACACACACACACACACACACACCACACACACACACACACACACACACACACACACACACACACACACACGCTGGCTGCAGAGTGAGGGGCTGTGCAGACAGGCCCTTGCATGTCCAGACTGTGTGGCTGACCCTGTGAGTCATTCCTGTAAGCTCAGCCTAGTACTGCTGGCCTTGCTTCCTTGAATGTACAGAAAAGGTGCCAAGTCATTCCAACTTGTAATTTCAGAAGTCGAGTCCTGCCCAGCATTGCCCCAGGCATGGGTATCTCCCTGGGTGGAGGGCAGGCAGCCTCTGTGGGCTCTGCCCAGGGCACCATGCTACACAAGCCTGAGCTGGGGATCAGTGGTGCTACCCAGGGCGCTTTTAGGGAGGCTGGGCTGTAACAGTAGAGAGGATTTTCTTCCTTGTCATTTCCGACAGCTCCTGATTACCCTGTGCAGGAAGAGGAGACGGAAATATTCGCAATGTTCCCATGGATAGAAAAGTGAGTTTCGTTGGGGGCTGGAGAGATGGCTCTGTGGTTAAGAACACTTGTTGCCCCCTTGCAGAGGACCTGAGTTCAGTTCCCAACACCAGCATAGTGGCTCACAACCATCCCTAACTCCAGTTCCAGGGGTTCTGATACTGTCTTCTGACCTCTGGGGACATCAGGCACACATGTGGTATACAGACATACATGCAGGCCAAACACTCATACACACAAAATAAAATAAACAAATCGGAAACATGTATTTAAACATGAATTTTGTTTTGTGTTATGGGTGGACCTTCTCCTGGGCTGGTTGTGGAACAGCTGACAGAGCATGGCTACTTAGTGTTGTGCCAAAAAGCTCGGGAAAGAGTGAGGAAGGGGGATCAACCGCTCTGACCCACAAGCACCCCTGGGACACTCAGCAGCCACTGACTGCATCTTATTCGTAACGTTGGGGCAGGAACAGTAAGGAGAGACATCAAGTTCCAAGCTCAGGTTCTTCGTCCCACCATCCGGCATCCTAACCGCCGCCTCTAGGTCCGGCAACGGCATTCAGCCAGCCCCCAACTGGGACCAGGTCCAAGCACTTGCCAGGTGCCACTGTGTGCAACAGAAGAGGGCGGCTGATGCTGGCCGCCCAAGCAGGCTCGGGACACGGTCCTGCCACTCCTGTCCCTTTGATGTCCGACTCAGGAACTCACTTCCCAAGGGCTCTGTGCAAAGTGCCTGCCACATGCTTAAGCGGCAGGAGGAGCCTGCCTGGGCTCTGAGCACCGAGCGGGTGCTAGTTCTGCAGAGAGCATGTGTCCAGGCAACAGGATGTGTTCTAGAAAGAATTCTTGTTGAGACTGCAGTTTAGGGAAAGCTCTAAGGAGGAGGTGACCGTGGTAAGCAATGTGTTTTCTTTTTTAAATTTTTAAAAATATTATTTGTGTGTGTGTGTGTGTGTGTGTGTGTGTGTGTGTGTGTGTGTGTGTGTGTGTGTGAAGCCCAGCTAGCTAGCCTCAAATTCTCAATCTTCCTGCTTTTACGTCTCCAAAATGTGGGATTTCATCCCACCCAGTCCTTGGCCAGTTCTGAAATAACAACAACAAAATTCCTGCAACCAAACTGCACCTCTGTCCAGCTGTCATGAGTGAGGAGGGGCTGGGGTAATAAATTCCTTTCAACTATCAAAGTGCTGCATTGGAAAATGACCAAGGCTATATATGGCTGAGGGCTGGGTTAGCACCGGCCTCCTGCCCAGGTCTCAGTTTCCCTTCTGGTCCATGTGTCGGCAGGATGCTCTGGCTCAGGGCTGAGAATGCCTCCCAAGAAACGCCCCTGTGAGGAGTAGGTGGGAATATCTATGACAAGAGGCAAAACGGGAGCTGTCCTAAATGTCGCCGCAGGGTGCAGAGTCGGGAGAGGCTTGCATCGTCCCAGGCAGGCACTCATACTGAGCCGTGGCTGCAGTCACTTCCCTTTTGTCGGAATTTATTTCTAATTTATTTATTTAAGATAAGGGCTTAGCTGAGCATGATGGTACTCAAGAAGCAGGGGAGGGCAGATCTCTGTGAGTTCGAGGCCAGCCTGGTCTATACAGCAAGTTCCAGGCAGCCAGGGCTACATAGTGAGACCCTATCTCAAAAAATAAAAACAAACATATAAGAATAGGGTCTCGCCAGGCGGTGGTGGTGCGTGCCTTTAATCCCAGCACTCGGGAGGCAGAGCCAGGTGGATCTCTGTGAGTTCGAGGCCAGCCTGGGCTACAGAGTGAGTTCCAGGAAAGGCACAAAGCTACACAAAGAAACCCTGTCTCAAAAAACCAAAAAAAAAAAAGAATAGGGTCTCACAAATGTAATTAATATGAGTGTAATTAATAAATATCATGAGTGTAATTAATATCTTGAATGTAATTCATGCCACTAAATTGTGAACTTAAAAATGGTTACAACTGCAAATATTATGTTCATTAAAAAAATAAGGTGGAATGTAATCACCATACATTATATGTTATGTATGAAATTGAAGACAGTGATGTTCTAAAAAAAAAAAAAGAAAGAAAGAATAGGGTCTTAATGAATAGCCCAGGTGGACCTGTAGCTGACTATGTAGTCCAGGCTAGCCTCAAACTTGCAATCCTCCTGCCTCAGCCTCTGTAGGGCAGGGATGAGAGGCCTGAAACACCATGCTCATTTAGGAGTTTATTTTAATTGAGAATTTTGTACTAAACCAACAAAGGAAAAGAAAAGGCATTGGCCCACACTCTCCTGTATGCTGATGTGTCGCCTTTGGAGGGACAGAAGGGCAGGGACAGTGCCCAGTGGGGGGAGGGCGAGCCGTGTGAGCCCTGCCGCTGAGTCGGATCCCAGAACTCACACAAGACTTCACAGAATCCTTCTCCATCCTCCACATGCACGCTGTGGCCTGGCACCCATCCCATCACACACATGTACATACAGACAAACAGGTAAAAAAAAAAAATTAAGGTGACTGTTCTCTGCTTTGAAAAACCAATCAAGGAGCGACAGGCAGTGAAGATTGATCGTCTGAAGGAGTCAACGGAGGTTGAATGGAAGAGATTTTGTGCCTTCTTCCAAATTTTCACTGTAAAATACCCTGGCCTCTTCAGTCCAGTGGATAATTTTCTTTCTTTCTTTCTTTTTTTCCTTTGGTATAGAGACTTGTGTGGCCCAGACTGGTCTTGAACTCTCTATACAACTAAGGATAGCCTTGAACTTCTGATCCTCTTGTCCATACCTTCCCAGTCCTGGGCCTATAGGTGAGAGAGACTTGTGCCTGGTTTATGCAGGGCCGACCTTGAACCCACAGCTTCCTGAATAGCAGGCAAGCACTCTTCCAATGGACTCACCCCCAGCCCTCTGCACTCGGGCAGATAGTTCTGCAACTATTATATGGATACAGTGCTGTGACCCAGGTAACTTGTTCCAGGACTCATTTCGCTCTCGGCAAGCTCTGTTAACAGCTCAGTTGGACCCTTTATCTCAACAACATCTTCATCGCTACAGAACAAGAGGGGAAATAATCCTTTGAACCTGTATCCATTGATCAGTCGGGAAGCAGTGCCGCTGTCCTTTACAGATACGATTCTAGAGACCTAGAGGTCTTCTCCACGTCTCGCAAACCCCCAAAGAGGATGGGGTGAAACTCCTCTGCCATAGTCCGGCAGGAAGAACTTGAACTGATTGCTGTAGGTGATTTACTCAGCCTCCAGTGGTTCGCTCATACGTAAGATGGGTTGACACATCCTGAGAGTGGAGCTCACTCTATCGATACATTCTACCTGGCATCTTTATTCATGTCACCCACAAGAGCAGAGGGGTTCCTCCATGGAGTGCACAGGCTGATGTGTGTGCATGCATGGGCTAATGGACAAGGTACCGAGCACGGAATGGCTGGCACCCAGCCTTTCAGATGAAGAGGCCAGAGAGCATCTTCTGTGCATGTCCACCTGCTTGCCCCCTGATCTCCAAGACGGAGCCTGGGAAAGTGCTGGTGATCAAAGGTGCTGGTTTCCAGCTGTCACAGCACAATGTCCATCATGAAGGACTCCAAAGTCCTCCGGGAGAATTATTTAATAATCTAATCATCTTGGGCTGGAGTCGAACAGCTTGTCACTCTGCTTTTGGGCAGGAGCCCAGGTTAGTTTGGGTGATGAGAGACCAAGCCTGGTTTGGGGCCGTGTCGGGTGGAGCTCATTGCTAAAATTCCTTCCCCGAGAGAGCCGTAAAGCTAGGTCAACTACTTCTTCCCAAGGTCCCAATGACAAACTGAGGCATGATTCTGCCAAAATTCCCTCTGGGGGAACCAGTGAATTTGTTGGTCTTCCTTACAGAGCCTAGGTGAAGTTACTTACAGAGCTGTGGATGCGCCTCCTCAGTGGGCTGCAGCCGGGAAGCCTCTCAGGAGGGCTGAGGACTTCCCTGTAGCTGCGTGCACGCAGCCCAGTTTTCTCAGGTCTCTTTATGCTCCATGCCTTTTCCTCAGGCAATGTGCAGCTGTGGCAGGTGCTGAGAGCAGCTGGATGCTTGGCCCCCCTGTGCCAGGTGGGGGCGAAGTACAAATGTTAACAAGCCCAGCTGGGATCAATTTTTGCAAGGTGGGGTGCAGTGAACTCCCCAAGAGGTGCTTGCTTGGGTCAGAGGACAGTTAGCACAGGAACTGACTTACCAAGTGTTTTGGGTCCCAGACAGGTGCAGGTTGAGCTGTGAGCATTTCAGGGAGGGAGGTGTTACAGTGAAGACCTCTAGGAAAGTTTCCAGTAACTGCTCAGCCAATGGAATAGTTAATAAAAAGCATTTGATCATTAAATAACCTTACCACTAAATTAAAAAATAGTCTGTGGAGCCATAGGTTGTATTTTCTATGAAGTTCAGGTCAGAAGAGCAAAGGGGAATTGTTGAATATTTTTTTATAAAGGGGATGAAGGGCTAGGAGTGGCAGTGCTTGCCTTTATAGCAGGCAGTACTCTGGAGGGCAGAGGCAGGCAGATCTCTAGGAGGCCTGCTTCTTGGCTGCACATACGGTAAGCTGTCTGGACCCTATTCAGATTGAACTGATTATCAGTGTGTCCCCACCCCTTCCTGGGGCGCCTCCTTAGGCTGCCCTGGAATAATCGTCCCTCAGGGTTGAAGAAAAAATGCATACCCAGAAGGCATGTGCAACAACATTATGTAAAGGTTTCTGTGGAATTAGGTTTTTAAACTTGTTCAGTCTCCTTTGAAACAATCCCCCCTCCAATGGGACTATCATGCTCACCTTGCACTGCCTCCTCCCAAACCATTCCACCCAGATTGGTTTTAAAAAACCTGTTAGCGGCTGTCTCTACCTTTGGCTCAATTGGCCAGAGAAGTCAAGGGTGTGTGTGAGGTGTGGAAGGTTCTTGAGGCTCTGGAAGCTGATCCCACGACTGTGTGGACAGCACAGGCTCCATGTTTCTTTCTGACCATGGCACCTCTCCATTCAGCAAGCTCTCAAGAGGTCTAGAATCCTGACTTCATCAATACAGTTTAGAAGCCTGGTGAGGACTCACACTGCACAAACTAAGTAAATTACATCGTCGGAACATGGACTGTCAGATTCCATGACTTGTGCCGCCCCCCCCCCGCCCCCCCCCCCACTCCTCCCCCTTGCTTTTTTGTGTGTGGTGTGGGGCGCATGAATGTGTGTGTGGTCGTATCACCGAGGCAACGTCTCTCCGCTGATACAGAGCTCACTGATATGACTCCACATTTGCCTTCCAAACACTGGCATTACACAAGGGCAGCCATGCCCACTGACCACCTGGCATCTCTGTGGGTTCTGGGGACGTGAACTCTGGTCCTCACACTTGTGCAGATACTGTTTCCTTGGAGTCTGCTCCCCAGGCCTGACTGCTTTTTTTTTTTTTCCGAGACAGGGTTTCTCTGTGTAGCTTTGTGCCTTTCCTGGAGCTCATCTGTAGTCCAGGCTGGCCTCGAACTCACAGAGATCTGCCTGCTTCTGCCTCCCGAGTACTGGGATTAAAGGTGTGCACGACCACCCGGCAAAATAACTATTTTCTTTCTTTCTTTCTTTCTTTCTTTCTTTCTTTCTTTCTTTCTTTCTTTCTTTCTTTCTTTCTTTCTTTCTTTCTTTCTTTCTTTCTTTCTTTCTTTCTTTCCCTCCCTCCCTCCCTCCCTCCCTCCCTCCCTCCTTCCTTCCTTTCTTCCTTCCTTCAGCTGAGGACTGAACCCAGGGCCTTGTGCTTGTTAGGTAAGCGCTCTACCACTGAGCTAAATCCCCACCCGATTGCCTCTTGCTGTGCTTCCCTTTACCTAGGTGTTCCTCCCTCGCCCTACATGATGGCACCATCTCCAGCTTCTCCTCTAGTCCCGTCACCCCTGACAGCTCTGACTCAGTGGATTCATGTTCCTCATTCAAACCGGACTCCCAGCAGCACCTAGTCCACGAACCAGGATCTGCAAACAGTGAGCGAAGCACTCAGAGGTCCCTGACCTCGTCTTGTTCATTTTTTAGCAAATTTTCCAGCTTATTCAGATTCTGCTGGATTTAGTTTCTCACACAATTTCAAAGAAACCAGGGACTTCAACTCCCACCTAGGTGTCTGTGTGTACATGCCTGCTATCATGTGTGTGGAGGCTAGAGATTGACACCAAGTGTCTTTCTCAATCACTGTCCCACTTTTTTAAATTACAGGTATATTTTTGTATGTGGGTATGACACACGTGGAGGTCAGAGGTCAATTTGGAGGAGGTGGTTTTCTTTCTGCCATGAAGGTCCAGAGGATTAAACTTCAGGTCATCAACAGGTGCTTTACCCACTGAACCATCTGGCTGGTTCTCCACAGTACTTTTGGAGACACGGTCTCTCACTGAACCTCATCAATCTGGCTAGGCTGGCTGGTTCTAGAGACTTCTCTGTCCCCCACTACCTACACTCTGTGCTAGGGATCCAGCTGCCATAGGCTTTTACTGGGTACTGGGTCCTCGTCTGTGTGGTAGGCACCTTACCAACTGGGCCATCTCCCACAGCAACCCTCCCCATGTCTTGACAGATGAGAAGCAACAGGTGAGCAGAATACTCTAGTTTACAGCCTAGCCTGGCCTTGAGCTATGGAGCTTGGGATGACCTTGAACTTCTGATCCTTCTGAATCTCTCTCTCAAGTGCTGCGATTAGATGTATCTGCTTTATGTGATGTGGTACTGGGGATAGATAGAACCCAGCCCCCCCCCCCCCCCTCTCTCTCTCTCTGTGTGTGTGTGTGTGTGTGTGTGTGTGTGTGAAGTAAGTGCTCTATCAAAGTTAAGCTGCATCTACAACCTAACTCTGTTAATGACTAGCAGCATGAATGACCCAAGAACCTACAACATAGAATAATTTATCAGGGAGGGGGTGGAGTAAAGAAAGGCCTTTTAGCTGGGCGCTGGTGGCGCACGCCTTTAATCCCAACACTCGGGAGGCAGAGCCAGGTGGATCTCTGTGAGTTCGAGGCTAGCCTGGGCTACCAAGTGAGTTCCAGGAAAGGCTACACAGAGAAACCCTGTCTCGAAAAACCAAAAAAAAAAAAAAGGCCTTTTAAGAAAAACAACAGAACAAAGCAAGCTTTTACTACGTAGCTCAGGTTGGTCGCTTTGGATTCATGACTCTTCCCCTCTGCCCTCCTGAGACAGTTTCATTCATATAGCCCAGACAGATCTTGAACTTGCTATGCAAACAAGGATGGCCTGGAACTCATGCTCCACCTGCCAAGTGTTGGGACACAGGTGTGCGCTACCAGGCCTGCAGAGTTCTAGACAAGACTTCTGTCAAATATAAACGTTTTCTTCCATTCAGTGGTTGTCTTTATTCTCTTGATATTGTGCCTCAATGAACAAAATACACTCAAGAACATATTATTCTTTGACAATTCCCAAGCAGGCCAGCTGTAGCTCTAACCTCTGTAACCTCTATAAAAGAAGAGTAACTGTGAATTAATTTGCTTTCATTTTCTGCTAAAAGACCAACCTCCTAGGAACTCCTAGGAAGTGGAGTGTGGGTCAGTGCTAGAGTGTCTGTTTAGCACACACACAGCCCTGGGTCGAATTCAAAACCAAAACTTACAAAGGAAACAGGGTTCCAGTTACAAAGGCGGCCAGTTTAGCTCCTGAACTGAAGTTGTTGTAAGCGGCCCTCTGACGCAGGCTTCCTGGCCTGACGCACACCTTTGCCTGTGTGGATGTGCACGTGTAGGTGTGCCTGTGGGCACACACAGAAGCCAGAGGCTGACATCACGTGTTTTCCCAACCACTTTTCTACTTTGTTCTTTTGAGACAGGGCTCCTCACTGAACCTGGAGCTGTGTAAACCGCCTAGCCGGTGACTTCCAGGATCCAGTTGCCTCTGCCTCACCAGCACTGGGCATGTCCTCACACTGGCAATAAACAAAGCCAGTTGCCGGGGTCTGAACCTCATGCCTCTATGCTCCTGCAGCACTTGGCCACGGAGCCCAGCCCCACCCACGTGCTCCCGTGCCTGTCCCCGATGGCTGCTTTTCGGGAGAAACAGACGCCGAAAACACGCAGGTTGTCTTGATTCTGGCTGCTTCGTTCCCTGCCCTCGTGACACCTGAGCAGTACAGGGCTCTGGTGAGGTACAATTCATTCGGAAATTCCCATTTATACAAATTAAATAAAAACACAACTAGAATTTTTAGTAGGTGCTAAAACTTGGTTTTGAAATTTTATTAAAAAAATATATTTGCAAACATATAAAATTTAGGATGAAAAATGCTCATTTTAAAACATGTAATAACTTAATATTTGCAAACACACACAGATGGTATAAAATCCACACCACTAGAAGGTTAACGAGGCGGCACTGCGCTCATGGAACCAAAGCTTCACGGTGGTGCGGGCTTCTCGTCTCCACGGAAAAGCTGAGAAGCTGGTGAATGAAGTCACGAGAGCCACATGGCCAAAGCAGGACGAGCAGAGACCACTCACAGCACGGACACGCTTCTTTAGGGTTCACAGCTAAAAGGGAAACAACTTTGCATTTTCCCCACTTCAAAGTGATCGATACTGTAACGCAGCATTTTAAAGAATGACGTCAGCTCTGAATCCACGTGAAACACTGCATTTCCCCTGCTGAAACTCGAAGAAAAAAACTAAAACAACCCAAACCAAAAGCCCAGCAGGCTTGTTGAGGCCCTGGCTGCTCGTGGAAATGCTCTCAAGCGTGGCCTCTGAAGTCCACTGTAAGGTGCTCTGCTCAGACCCCAACACTCTGGATTCTTGAAAACGGCACTGTTAGTTCTAGCAGGTACTCTGAACACAACTGGAGAAAATCAAAGGCAGGCAGGAAGAAACATGGCCCACAGTGGATGTGCCGCAAGGACACAGGACTCAGGCCGTGAGCCTCAGTCCTTGCCCCGCACAGGGTCCTGCTGTGCCCTCCTCTCCCTCCAAGTTCAAGAGCGATGGCCAACTCTGCTTTGCAAGCATTAGGCACCTTCAGTTTCACATTGCATTGTTAGTATTACAATGGCAGCTACAGCCTCCACTATGAAAGGAGAACAAACATTCTTTGGGGGAAGAGAGCAATAAGCTGCATGGTTTCCAAAGACTACTTACTAGTGGAGTCAATGGCTTTATAATCCCCACAAGAAGATTCAGGCCACAGACACAACAAATGCTTGCACATGCAAACTCTGGTCACTGGTATCTACGCCAAGCCTGGGCCAAGGCCTTGAGAGAAATACCACTGTCCAGGGCCAACTGTGGACAGCCCAAATGGAGACTGCAGGGGATGCCTCTCTCGATCCTGACGGGACTCAGAGTCAAGTAGATCAGTGGCAGCGTCCCAGGCCCAGGAGAGGTGTACAACTGGGAAGAAGGCAGTCTGGGAGGGATGGGGGGTCGGCTGGGGTGTGCATCCACTCAAAGACGTAACATTAACCACAACGAAAAGAAGAGCAGTGTCACTCACTGGTGACGCCCCAGACACACGCTACTCCAAACTCTGGGCTGCTCGTCCCAGAGCCTTTGACCACAGGGGTGAGGGGATGGGACGTGTACACAGGTGGGCAGTGGCCTCAATGCAGTCTCCTGGGCTCTGCCAACCTAGCAAGAAGCATCTCCAATGTCCCTTTCAGTTCAGCTAAGGTTCCAGCAAAGACACTGTAAACACGCAAGCTCCACTAGCAGAGGGTCTCAGTCGTCGCCTGAATGAGGAATAAGGCAATGGGCCGACTGTGAGACCAGGCTCATCCAGTTGCAACTAGCCAAGCGTGGCCTGGCTCTCTGGGGACTCATTCTGGCCTGACTTCCTAGTAATCATGATCTGGAACTTCTGGCTTCTGAATGTGAAGTAAATGCTTGGAACATATAAATCTGGGAGCCGAAAGGGGTTTCCCCTGTCCAAGTCTCCATCACTTGGGCACTTAGAAGTCTGTGTTTACACTGAGGAAGCCTTCCAGGAGACTCTACTGTACTTCCGTCAGTCATGCCCAGGACCAGGGTGAGAAGTGACACATCTGACTGCAGACACTCTTCAGGATACCCATCTTCCCCTCCCAGAATATCACACACTCAAAAGCATCAGCTAAGCTCAAACACCTACTGGAAGAAGAATGCTTTTTCATCTGCTTCCTGATGTCCACTGAGACCACACACGGGGGGACCAGACCTACAGGAGTGTTCACTTTAGGAGAACAGCCCGGTGGTTCCGTGACCGCTTCCTACTGTCGGCAACAGATCCGCTCACTACAATCCTACCTTCCTTAGATGACGCATCAACAATTTTTGGTTACTAAATTTACACACTATCATGAAAACAAACTATCCCTAACTGAGTATGAGAAAGTCTAGGCTTCCCTGAATTCTGCACATTTCACATATAACTAGGTAGACATCAAGAGAAGACTCTGAACTGAGAAGCAGAAACATTGTCCAGGAAGCATGTAGAGATCAGCATGAGCCAATCCAAGTATTCTTTAGCCTAAAAAACTAAGACCAAACTAAAATAAGTAGTTAATAAGTAATTCTCTAAAATTTCAGCTAGAAAGAAATGGATGAGCCTTTGATTGAGTTCCCATTAAAGCTTAGGCGACTACTCCTGTGGGACTGTGGCATCGTGAGCACAGTCCCGGCGAGTCTTTACACTCCCTGGCTGAGCCAGCGGGGTTCCCACCCATCATTACATAGTGCTCAGAAAAGTAAGCAGTGCATCTTAATTGGTTAAATACTACAAAACGACCTGCATCATAGAAACAAAGACTTTTCATTCAAAGAATATCTCAAAATGACTATTGCTGAAATCATCAAATTCTACATTAAAATATTACTAAACACCATTACATGCCATAAAAGAATAAATAGAAACCATGGCAGATCAATAGCAGCATCACGAAGCATCTTTACAGTTTCACACTGCGGCTCAAGAGCTCACAGCCTAGGGATACACTGGTGAGGTTCTGCGTCTCCCACTTGGACTCCATGGTCTACCACGAAGGAAGAGCAGTGAGGCCGGCCGGCCCTTTTCTGCATAGCTTGAAAACTGCTCTCAGCACATCTGAGGAATGGAACCAGAATGGCTTTGTCAGATTGGTCCACTGGTCCTTTTGTCCAAGTGTTAAGGAAAACAATCAACACGAACGTGAACTGTTCAGACAGAAAAGGAAAATAAGGCTGTGCTTCGCACACAAGCTCGACACTTCAAAGCACTGGAGAGTTGATTAAGAGCGGAGCCTCCGGGAGGATGTGGATCTGGGCAGCCCAGCCTCTGCTTCCAAGGTTCCCAGCCTCCTCCACCAGAGCCCACCGGCCTATCCACACGGCCGTGCTTCACTGAGTCTGCACACGGCAGGACCGGGACACTTAACGAAACACAAAGAAATCCCAGAAGTTTAAGGCCCAAGTGGGGTGCTCATAGGAAACATACTTCACTTGAACAAATACCTTCTAAAGAACCAACTTAGTTCTGATCCTTAGAACTCGAAGCTACTTTGTGGAGCTGACATTCAGTGTAGCGCTTTAGGCCGGCAGTGGAGGAGGGCCTGGGCTCCCCTGGGCTCCGCTACAAGGCTGGGGGCCCCGCCCGAGGCCTGGAAAGTAAGCTGACAATCAGGCTCCTCCTTCCACACCCCGGAACTCAACACAACGGTCTTTTCTGCTGTCTTTGTCAAACAAAGGTCTGCTGGTGATGCTTCACAGTGAAACCTCCATCATCACTGAGAATGTCTCTAGAAAACAGCCTTAAGGAACAAGGCTCTCTCAAAGGCTCAAACTCAGGCTTCTCAAAGCTCCATGTTCTACTAAGATGTTCCATGAGGAAGCCTGCTTGTTTCTGAGGTGCACCCTGACCCTCACATTGACTGTACTCCAGTCATAGGTTGTGGCTGTCCTTCTTCTTGGTCAACACCTGCAGGTAGACTTCATGAAGTGTACTGAGGAAGCTAGAGTCATTCTGGAAGAGACAGGAGACACACAGTGTCAGTTACCGCTTCAGAACTTACTTCAACTTAGGAAGACACAAAAATGACTGGTGTAGCTAATTCCCCCAAACCTCGCCCCAGAGACAGTCACGACAACAGTCCTGGAGTTGACCGTTGTCATTCCACCAGGAGGAGATACCTGGGAAGAGCGAGGTTTCTCCCTGGCAGTTGTCTGAATTTACACTTTTACTGCGATACAAAATGAAGAAGAGCCAAGCTGACACCTTACATACCTTTATTAGATGTATCAGTGTGTCCTGGAGCTGAGACTTGCTGAGAATAATGGAAGGCTTTCTCTGAGTTTCTGGCGTTCCAACAGTGAGGGGAGAGGGAGAGCTTGCTTTCCTCTCCAGGTCTGTGGACCTGGGAACCGTCTGCTGGAACACACTGGGGGACAGCAGGACAGAAGACACTGCTGTGGTTGCTGCAGTGACCAACGCAGGGCCTGCAATCTGCGGGGAAACAACAGAGTAACAACGGTCACTTCGCACTGCTGTGCAGAGGCAAACCCCTAGGCCCACAGACGGGGACAGAGGAGGAGAGCCGTTAGCACGAGACGTAGCAGAGTTAAACACTGGACTCTCTCATTCTTCCTGTCTTTCTTTTTAGAGAGGTGCAGCCCTTGCTGTCTTGGAACTCACTGTGTAGACTAACTAGGCTGGCCCAGAGTTCTATCTCCCAAGTGTAGGATTAAAGGGGTGCACATCACTCCCAGTCTCTTTTCTTTTGAAAATCTGTGTATTCCATCGTGAGTTCCGTGGAGCAGGTATGGAAGCTAGAGGACAGACAGCCTTGGCACCGGTCTCTTCACTCTCCCCCTGTCTGAATCTGAGATTTGTTATTCAAGGCACTTAGCGCGCCCCGCCCCTTTCCTTAAGATTTTATGTGTATGGGCGCTTTGCCTGCATGTGCGTCAGAGCACCACTGTGCATGTAGTGCCCATAGAGGCCAGATGAGGGCGCTGGGTCCTCTGGAGCTGGAGTGACAGGGGCCAGCGGGTGCTGGGAACGAAACCTGGATCCTGAAGAGCCAGCAGCCAGTCTCTCCAGCTCTTCGCTTGCTTTTTTGGTCTAAGACTGGGCTGGGAGCTTCTACTGACCACAAGAGGAGAAACTAACCTAAAGCAGACAGGGGTTAACTTTGTACAGGCTCACCAGCAGGTGGGCTTGGTGGATGGAAAAATGAGGCCAGTGAGTCACAAAGAAGGAATGAAGTATGCAGGCCCAGGAGGCGTTGTCATAAGAAGTGAGGGACTGTGACAGGATACTGGTTGTCTCCTGGGATGCTCTGCTTTTCCAGGTCTGGGAGGATCTCTTACTTATAGAAACCAGCTTGAGCCAGGCGGCGGTGGCGCACGCCTTTAATCCCAGCACTCGGGAGGCAGAGGCAGGAGGATCTCTGTGAGTTCGAGCCTGGGCTACAGAGTGAGATCCGGGACAGGTGTAAAACTACACAGAGAAACCCTGTCTCGAAAACCAAACCAAACCAAACCAAAAACAAACAAACAAAAGAAACCAGCTTGATATGTGCCCAGCACCCACCCAGTTACAACTGAGGCATGCTGGCCCACCCAGTGGCCGACCTGCTCGCTGCAGTCAAGGCCAACATCTCCCTAGAGTTAACATAAGGGCTCTAAGCCACAGCAACTCAGGCCCAGAAAGGACACCTAGACAGGTTTTCACTAAGGTGCTCTTCAGAGAAGAGGAACTCTCGGGGCTGGGGAAATGGCCTGGTGCTTGCTGTCTGCCCTAGGTTAGCTTGTGAAGACCTAAGTTTGGATCCCCAGGAGCATGGGAAAAATCTGGATGGGTGTGGAGGCCCAACCAAGGAAGACGCTGCAAGTCAGCGCTGGCCCTCCACACGTATATGTACATGTGTGTACACACACACACACACACACACACACACACACACACACACACACGGGTGGGGTGGAGGTGGGGTCCTTTTTACACACACACACACACACACACACACACACACACACACACACACACACACACACACACGGGTGGGGTGGAGGTGGGGTCCTTACCGGGACGGCACTGGGTAACACCTTAGGCTGGGCAAATACTTCAGGATCCTGGTTTTGCTGCATAGACTGAAATATTTAATGGGAAAAAAAGATGAACAGATACAGCAAGTTTCATGAGTTATTGGTGACACATCTATGTTATCAACAAGGAATGGCCCAGAGGCTGAGAGAAACCTGTTGGCAATGCAACCAAGGACTCCTCTCCACAAGGAGAGCTTTGCACAAGAGCTGCTGTGGAGTTCCCTTGGGAAGATGTGCAGGCAGGACCCTTCCGGTGACCCTAAGAAGTGTGATGGGAACTGAACTCAGCTTGTGCAGAGCAGGCAGACTACTAGGGAGCCATATCCTCAGTCCTGGGATTTGCATGTCTAGAGCTGAGACTGCCCTTGAATTTACAATCTTCCTGCCTCAGCCTCTTTAGCAGCTGGAATTTGTTGTTTTTTGGAGACAGAGTTTCTCTCTTTGTAGCCCTGGCTATCCTGGAACTCACTCTGTAGACCAGGCTGACCTCGAACTCATAGAGATCCTCTTGCCTCTGCCTCCTAAGTGCTGGGATTAAAGGCGTGTGCCATCACCACGTGGCACGTGTATGGTTTTTTTTGAGACTGAGTTTCTCTGTGGTCCTGGCTGGCCTGGAACTCACTTTGCAGACCAGACTAGCCTTGAACTCAGAG
This sequence comes from Peromyscus maniculatus bairdii, assembly GCF_049852395.1. Taxonomy (NCBI): domain Eukaryota; kingdom Metazoa; phylum Chordata; class Mammalia; order Rodentia; family Cricetidae; genus Peromyscus; species Peromyscus maniculatus. Next base: position 4,381,214 of record NC_134860.1, on the reverse strand, counting down.
ATCTGCCTGCCACTATCACCCAAGTGAGGGCACTAAAGGTCTGTGGCCCCGTGCCTGCCTTTGGAAAGCACACCACCTGTAAAAACCAGGGCAGCCCAGGCCAATCTTGCCAGCGAGTGCAGAGATGGAATGATTTAACAAATGTTTTCCCTGCGGTGCTGACAGCTGAACTCAGGACCTTGCACATGACAGGCAAGTGGCCCTACTGCTGTGTCCCCAGCCCCCATTTCTTCAAAGGTGTTGGAACTGGGTTAGGGGGCACTAAACAGCCTTCATCCTAAGTCACAGTTTAAAAGCTCACTTTTGTGAGAGGAAGAGAGACGTTCCTCTCTCTGGTTTTTTCTTCTGAGACAAGGGTAGTTCAGGCTGGTCTCTAGCTTGAGACTCGGCTGCCTCAGCTTTCTTCCTATAGGCACGCACGATTGGGGCCTTTGGGAAAGATTTATGCTGCACAGCACACACAGGAGAACTCAATGTAGACAAAGGTCTTTTGTTTTGAGACAGGATAGCCCTGGCTGGCCTGGAGTTTGTTATGTAGACCAGGCTGGACTTGAAATCATAGAGTGCCTACTGAGACGAAAGGCATGTGCCACTACACCAGGCAAAAGCAAGATCTTAAAACCAGTTACTTCCTCTAAAGGAGTATTTACACACATGTAAATGGTTTCTGCCAGGAAGCATGCAAGAGTGTTGTGCCGTCTTTTGGGGTTGAACCTGGGGAAGGCAGGGGCAGGATCATTGCCTGAGCTTCCAGATTAACTAAGCCAGGAGTAGACTCTTGTCCTGAACAGAAACCCAAATACACTTACTTCCATTTGCTTCTTCTGGTGTTTTGTCACAGCAAAAGGAAGTATGAGGAGCACTCCAGGGCTGTGACATCTCCCTCCCGAGCAGAGCCCTGCCCGCAGAGTAGACTGCTCCTTCCTTTGTATTCAGTCACACCCAAATGCTGAAAGGCGGCCATCGGTCACAGGCAGCACACTCCACTCCCTTCCAGCCGTGACCGTGAACCCTCACCTGAACTCAGCTTGCTTCCTCGCTTGTAAACTTGCCATTTATGGATCACTCTGAAGGGCAAACCTCCTCCCTTCTACACCACTTGTCCACGCCGCCCAACCCAGGCCCTACTGCTCAGGCCCCCGTGACCATCAGCTCGCTCTGTCATGAATGGCCTGACTCCTGTCTCTGTCATTCAACAAGGCGTTCTTCATTCAGAACCTCTCGGTGCCTTCTGAGGCCTGAGGACAAAGCTCAAACTCCTTAACTGACAATTTACTCATCTCTCAATGCTAACTCCCCCAGGTTTGTTTCCACAGCAAATTCAGTTACTTCAGACCATGGGGCGGGTGGTGGTGGGGCGCGCACAGACACCTTTGGCCAGTGCACAAAATCTCTCCCTTTCTCCCCGCTCCTCCCTCCCCCCCTTTTCACGCCCGCCCGCCCGCCCGCCCGCACGCACGGTCTCCTATCATTACCTGAAGGGTTGGAGCAAGCACCATGTTGCTCAGGGAGGCTGAGGGCGCTGCTCTGGCTGCTGCCGTCTTAGAGGGAGGCTCTATGAAGCTCTCAGGGGTGGCCAGACGGCCAGCTGCTGAGGAAAAGCCGGGTGCCGCTGCACCTTTTCCAAGCGGCGGCGGCGGGGCTTGTATTTGGTCATGCTGTGGGGTCAACCTGAGTTTCTGGAGCAGATCAACGCTGGGGAGGGATGTGCCAGCGGGGCTTGACAGACTCACTGGGGCTCTGAAGGGGCTCAGCTCAGGAACTGGCTGGCTCAGGAGCGGAGACTTCTGTCTGGGTGTGGTCTTCACTGCTTGCATCATGGTGCTGTTCCGAGGTAAGTGAGGAACCTGTGTGGCGGGAGCTTCGGCTGGCAGAGCAGGGCTGAGGACAGGGCTCAGCGGGACTGTGTAGCTTGGGGCGTGCTTTTCCCCCGACTGGGCGATGGAGGCGGGAGTGATGAGCACCGGGGCGGTGACTTCAGGCTGGACCGTGTGGGGAGCGACAGAATGCACACCCAGGTTTTCAGACTGCGGCAGGCCCGCTGACTGCTCAAAGGGGAAGGGGAGGAACGATCCGTCTCCGGGCGGCTTCTCCACGTCTTCTGACTCGAGACCCACAACTGCTGGTTGCTCCTTTGGCAAAGAGGTTCCAAATAACTCTTCCACTGTCAGATGTTTGTGACCCGATGGAGCAGACTGGAAAACAGATCCGACGACAAAATGAAAGAAATCCCTGCAAACCAATGTAACCCAAATTCTTTCTCATCATGCAGAAGCAAGGGCAGAGTGTGAAAACGGCCATGGGTAACCTAAGATGCAGCAGAGCTCAAACAGCTTCTATCAGTCTCTCCAGGTCCGAGGATCGAAATCGAGTTCCAGGTAATCGTTTACTTAGTTCCCCTTGGTGAATGTGGCTAAGGTAAGGGGCACTTACGTTACAATAAAGCTCTAATGTGCCTAAGCGCCCACTAAGCGCCCACTCTTACGAACACACTGGGACATGATGCCAGCAAGAAAGGGGACCAAATTCTAAGAAATCCACTTTTACTGTTCTTGACCAAAAACTGGCATTGAACCACACGAACCTAAATACCCAAAACAATTTTAAGCATTTATTACCAGCCTTTCCTGCTCCATACCCCCAAATCACAGAATTCTGAAGAAAATGAAAACATTTACACTGAAGACTGGAGCTAGGGAAGCAGCTCACTGGTGAGCCCTGCCCAGCACACGCATAGACACATTTTTTATTTTTCGTCTTCAAATCTGGAATGTTTCTGGTCTACAGAGCAAGATCCAGGACAGGCACCAAAGCTACACAGAGAAACCCTGTCTTGAAAAACCAAAAATAAACAAACAAATAAAATAAATAAATAAATAGTAGAAGAGGAATAATAATAATTCACATGGTTCAACTGCCTCATATTTTTACTTCTCCAAAGCCCAGTATCTAAGTAAAAAATACCAAGGTTCAAGTCAAGCATTAACTGGAAAATTAACACAATTGTAAATATAAAAATTACAGGGGTTGGGGATTTAGCTCAGTGGTAGAGCGCTTGCCTAGCAAGCGCAAGGGCCTGGGTTCGGTCCTCAGCTCAAAAAAAAAAAAGAAAAGAAAATTACACAACCATCTACAAAATTGTAACAATTATTTCACAGTTCTACTACCAAGCTCTGTACACCTCAGATCTGGGGATGTTTTATATTTGGGGCCATGTATCCAGGCCGATCCTGAGTTTTTAACACACCTGTTTCATCTTCCTGATTGCTAAATGCCCAACAATTAAAAATTCTTTGTGATAAACAAAATGGTTCCAGACTGTGTGACAAAAAGCACTTGGACGTGGTAGTTCATGCCTCTAACCCCAGGATGGGGAGTGGAAGCAGGAGGGTTAGTCTGAATTTAAGGTACGCCTAGGCTACACAGTGTGTTCCAAACTGGACAACCAACCAACCAACCAACACCCAAACCAAACCGAAACAAAAGCCTAACAATTTTACTCACCCACCCAGCTGGGAGCAGAGCACAACAGGAATACTAGAACTCAGGGACAGTGGTAGAGGATCAGAAGTTCAAAGGCACCCTGAGCTACCCATGGAGTTCTTGGTTAGATGAGCCTATCCCCTAGGAGCTAATGCAATTCTGTCCAAGTTAATGTAAACAAACAAAACCGAAGTTTTTTTTTTGTTTTGGAAAGTACTGGAGGGCTGGAGAAATGGCTCAGTGGTTAAGAGCACTGGCTGCTCCTCTAGAGGACCCGGGTTCAATTCTCAGCACCCACCTGGCAGCTCACAACTGTCTGTAACTCCAGTTCCAGGGGGATCCAACACCCTCACACAGACAAACATGCAAGCAAAACACCAATGCTCATAAAATAAATAAATCTTTAAAAAAAGTACTGGAAAGCAATATTGATATTCATTAATATAAGTTAATGTGGAGCATAAAACCATACTGTTACATATATACTAATGTTTAGAGATTCTTATTTTGAAAAATGAAATATTAGGGCTAGTCTGCAGAAATTTCAGGTAAGAAATCATACTTCTATGTTAAAGAATAGAAATAATTAAATCGCATGAAAAAAACAAAAGAAACCACACCAGGGAAATATTACCAAGAGAATTTAATAATTATGAAAGTGAAATTCATTTTTTTGGTGAGTTGTACTTGTGGTACACATACAAGTTCATGCAGGTGTACACATGTGCACATGTAGGTAATGTGCATGTATGTGGAGGACAGAGGTCAATGTCAGATGTCATCCTCTATGAACCAGAACTCACCTATTCAGCTAGAGCGGCTGCCCAAGGAGCGTTAGAGGTCTGTGTGTGTGTGTGTCTGCCTCCTCAATGCTGGATTAAAAGATGAGTGCCACCGGGCAGAGGTGGCGCACGCCTTTAATCCCAGCACTTGGGAAGCAGAGCCTGGCAGATCTCTGTGAGTTCAAGGCCAGCCTGGTCTACAGAGTGAGTTTCAGGACAGGCACTAAAATTTCACGGGGAAACCCTGTCTCGAAACAAAACAAAACAAAAACAAACAAAAGAGTGCCACCGAGCCCCACTTTTTATGTGGGTGCTGGGAATCCGAACTCTGGTCCTCATGCTCGCACGGCAGCACTTGTACAGACGACCTCAGTTACCTCAGCGGCCCTCGTGAAATGGGGTTCAATAGTAAGGTTTGGCTGCATCACCTGCTACTCAGCACTAGATGGCAGTGTTACGAAACATACAGTATTTCTGTGGACCACTAGATGGCAGTGTTACTAAATAGATACAAGAGCTCTGTGTAACCACTAGATGGCAGTGTTACGAAACAGATACAGTGTTTCTGTGAAATACTAGATGGCAGTGCAGGGGCAGATTAAGGATTTGTATTTGTTTTAGACAATCACACAGCTTTTGACAATATCCAAATCTCAATACTTTAGAATTCCTTGATTTTAGCTGGACAAAGGTGCAATTTTACTTTATTTCAAGTTTTTGAGACAAAGTCTTGCTATGTAGTCTAAACAGCCTTCAAAGTTGGGATTTTCCTGTTCAGCTTTGCATATTTGTAATCCCAGTGCTAGGCAAGTGGAGACAGGTGGGTAACAGGGACTTATTGGCTAGCCTAGCTAGCCATGGCAAGCTAGGGGCTAATGAAAAACTCTGGTTTAAAACAAGCTGGGCAGTGGTGGTGCACCCCTTTCATCCCTACTACTCAGGAGGAGTACACAGAGTATCTCTGTGAGTTCGAGGCCAGCCTGGTTTACAAAGCGAGTTCTAGGACAGCCAGGGCTATGCAGAGAAACCCTGTCTTGAGAAACCAAACAACAAAAATAAAAGGTAGATGGGGCACAAAGAATCACATTTGAGGTTGTTGTGTCCTCCACATGCACACATGTGTAAGAGTACCTGAACACATATGTGCACACTTCCCACACTCTCCCCTAAAGCAAACAAATTTGTGGAGATGGGCATGTAATCCTAGGCCTTGGGAGATGAAGACAGGATGATCAGAAGTTGAAAGTTGATCCTAGGTTATATAGGAAGTTTGAGGCTAGCCTAGTCTATATGAGACCCTTTCTCAAAACAAATGAAAAAAACAAATGATTCATTGGTATACATATATGATTGTAACATAACAATCTTGTTAACATATATAATGCAAACTTAGAAATACTCAGATAACTCTTAATAGCCAAAAAACTGCATATAACCTAAACATCCTTTAATAGGAAAATGATTCAAAATGGTTAAACTAGGTTATAAAGGTTGAGCATTCCTAATCTAAAACCCCACAATCTAAAATGCTCCCCAAACCCAAATATTTTAAATCCCAATGTGAGGCCAGAGATGAAAGATGTACTTCATATGATAAGTCACAGTTAAAAGCACACTGAAAAATATTTTGTAACTTTACCATCAAGCCACATCTATATGAAAAGCAAGGAAAATTCTGGTTTAGATTTCAGTCCCTTTCTGAGATATCTCACTATCTATATGCAAATGTTTGAAGATCTGAAGAAACCCTAAGAACCTTAAATGCTTCTGGTCTCAAGTACTTCAGGTACGGGATACTCACTATGAACTACTCTCATTAACTTCTACAGAGCAGAAAGAAGGAACACACTTGGGCTGGGATGCTGAGCTGAGGAAGAGCATGGTCTAGCATACATGGATTAAACCCTCTCAAAGGGAGTGGGAAGCAAACAAATTCGACACACACAGCAACTTCAACAGGTCTCTGGGAATTATGCTTAATGAGAAAGACTCTCAGATTACATACTATAACTCTAGTTGTATAACATTCACATTCTTGATTTGGAAAAACAGATCAGTGGTCAGCAGGGATTAAAGATGGGGTGGTGGTGGCTGGGCGTGGTAGTGCACACTTTCAATCTAAGAACTCAGGAGGCAGAGGTAGGCAGGTCTCTCAGTTTGAGGCTAGCCTGGTCTACATAGCAAGTTCCAGGACAGCCAGCACTATATAAAGACTGTCTCAAAAAACAAAATATAAGAAAATAAAAAAGACGGTGGTGAAAGAGGGCCTGACAGGGAAGTCAGTGTGGCTAGAAGAGGGCGACACCCAGGACTCCAGTGTTCCCTGATGCTGAAACAGTAGCTATCGTGACTGGTGGTGAATACAGAAACGCTACCCACAGGATAGAACTCTAGACCGAGTGCGCACTTACACACACAAATGAGACGCTATGAGCAAGATGTTGTGTGGCTTGTGTCGACATCCTGGATGTGACGGTACACCACACTTCACAAGATGTTATCAATGGGAAATAGGAGATGAGTACATGCAATCTTTCTGTATTATGCTCATATTTTTATTCAGTATTATTACTGAGATAAGATTGGCTTTCCTTATCCAAGGTGGCTGGGGAAAGTTATGTAATATAGCAGATTGGCCTCAAACTCATGATCCTCCTGCTTTAGCTTCTGAAGTGCTGGGATTACAGGTGTGCACCACCACATCTGGCTCTTTCTATCCAACTTATCATTTAATATAAATATATTTAATACAAAGAAACAGAAAAAAATTTAATGACTTAATATAATGTTTTATCAGATCATCAATTATAGAGAGAACAAATCAGTTCAATTAATATTTATATTTCTAGGTGTTAAAGACACAACAGTGATACAAAGTGACTTCTAGGGCAGCCAGGGTTACAGAGAAACCTTGACTCAAAAAACCAAAAAGACACAGCACTGAAGAGGGAGAGAAAATGGCTGGTCCTGGGTGGGTGTGATGGTGCACCCCTTTAATCCCAGCACTTGACAGAAGGGCCTGACTAAATGCAGACCAGAAGAAAATGTACACACTCATGGAGAGAAGTCCTGCAAGCCAAGGGGAACACCAGGTCCGAGTCCTAAGGAGGCAGGGGCTAGGTGAGCAAGGCGGACGGTAGGGGTTGTTGGCCGAGGCAGAGGGAGGGGCCAGATGCAGGTGGAGTCCTGTGGGCCGGGACTATGAGTGAGACAGGACGCTGCTGGAGAGCTGTAAAAGCAGAGGCATTGAGGGCAGGTTTATTAGGGTCATCCTCCCTGTCCAGTTGAGCACAGACGAAGAAGGCAGTACCAAGAGCAGGAGGCCGCTGCATAGTCTAGAGCTGGGTGTATGTCATTACGTCACACACACACACACACACACTCACACACACACGACCTGACAGCATAGTCTAGAGCTGGGTGTATGTCATTACGTCACACACACACACACGCACACACACACCACACACACACACACACACACACACACACACACACACACACACACACACACACACACGACCTGACAGACAAGTGGTCAACCAGGCTTGCACAGTGGTTCAAATCCTTATAAAATGTCACTGCTTTGTTACTTTGACAAGGCCAGGCCTTTAACTGTACGAACCTTATCTTGTAACCCAGAGGGTGTCTCTTCTAGTGTCTCGGTGCTTCCCAGATTGGAGAGCTGAGTGCTTGGCTGTAACCCAGGGCTGGAGATATTTGAGCCGCCCATCTGATTCTTGGGAAAAAATTAAAAGAAAAAGTCTATCATGTGAAAAAGGATTGCTGTCTAAAATCTGGTTCACATTTGAAGTTATCAAAAATTCCTTAATTAAAAAAATAAACAAAAAATCTCATGCTTCTATCAATTCTCATAACCTCTATTACAAAATTTCTATAAAGCGGAGAATCTATTTCTACACATGGTAGGCCCAACTACTATGGTTTTATCACTCATTTTCAGGAAAAGATGTCATCATTCTACCAGATTTTCCCAAGACTCAAGTGACACTGGACACCTTTAACTGCTGGGACACATGGCCCTCCCTGGATGCCCACCTCTACAGGCAGGAGGCAGAGTACACATCCCACCACTGCAGAGGTGCTCTCCTGGGATGCCCACCTCTACAGGCAGGACGCAGAGTACACATTCCCACCACTGCAGAGGTGCTCTCCTGGGATGCCCGCTCAAGTCATGCCCATGAGCACTCCAAGAAATCAGTGGTTTGTTCTCTGCCATGGCTCTGACTTGAAAACTGCTACATAAAGTGGAATGGAATATAAGCACAGTACTGGCTTCTGACACGGCATAAAACATAAAACCGTTAAGATTCATGCGAGCTCATTTATAGAACCAACGGCTCATTCCTTTTAAAATGCTTAGCATATACCATTTGGATTATTTTCATTTTTAAAGAGTTTTCATTTGTGTGTATGACTGTTTTGCCTCCACACATGTGCATCATGCATCTGCCTGGTACCCAGGGAGGTAAGAACGGGGCACTGGATCTCCTGGATCTGGAGTTACAGATGTTGTGAGCAGTGGGTGCTGGGAACTGAACCAGTGTCTTCTAAGAGCAGAAGGTGCTCTTACCCACTGAGCCTCCTCTCCAGCACATTTTCATTCTTAAACTATCAGTCTATGTGCAGTAATCACGTGTGTATGCATGGGTGAGCACCCATGTGGAAGAAGCCAGAGGAGGACCTCAGGTCATTGTCTTGAGACAGGGTCTCACAATGAACCTGGGCTCACTGTTTTGGCTAAACAGGTTGGTAGCAAACCCTTAATTTTTAATTCATCCCAAATCCTTAATCTTCCTGTTACCCCGGATCCCCTCTAGCTGGGGGTGCAGGCTGACACAGCCATGCTTTTTATGGGGTGATGGGACCCAAACCCTGGTCCTCATGTTTGCACACAAACTCCGTTACAGCCCGAGCCACCCCCAGCCCCCCTTTTCAGTCTTCAATAATGAACACAGCTTGACTCACTTTGTGTAGAGCACAGTTTCATTTTACTGGAGGAGGAGACACCGAGCAAAGCCAATCAGGGCAGAGTGGTAAATACCACTTTCTTCTAAAGTTTTTTTTTGAGACTGTCTTGCTATGTATTTCAGATTGACTTTAAATTGATCTTCTTGCCTTAGCCTCCTAAGTCCTGAGGTCATAGGTGTGACAACCACGCTTGACTCAGTTTTTTTTTTTTTTTGGGGGGGGGGGTGCACATAGATGTTTTCTGTGTGCATGAGGAGGCGGGGGTTGATGTCAGCTGTCCTCAATCACTCTACTTTATCGAGGAAGGCTGTCTCACTCAATCTGGAGCTCACAGATGCTGTTATGCTGGATAGCCATCAAGCCCCAGAGATCCACTAGTCTCTGCCTCCCAGCACTGTCCTGAACTCAACACATGGGCACGTATGGGGAGTCTTAGGTCCTTATACTTGCAGAATGAACTCTGCTGACTGAACCATCGCTCCAGTCCTCAGGAGAACTGTCTGGTGTTTCTCTCCCTTTAGATTTACGGGCCAGTCTGAGCTGAATTTTGAGTAAAGATTCATTTTGTGTGGACGTGTATGCATATGGACACCCAATCATTTCAATACCACTTCAATTCAAACTTGCTAAAAGTGATACTGTGCCAGGCATGGTGGCACATGACTTTGATCCCAGCACAAGGAGTCAGAGGTAGGCAGATTTCTGTGAGTTTGAGTTCAGCCTGGCCTACAAAGTGAACTCCAGGACAGCCAAGGCTGTTACACAGAAACCCGGTCTTGAAAAAACAAAACAAAACAAAAGTGAAAATATTTTTGTTACTAAAAAGAATCTTTGGTTGGATATGTGGCTCACTGGTGGGTGCCTACCAAGCACGGCCAAGGTCCCGGGCTCAAATAGCAAAACTGCAAAATAAACACAACGCAACATAATACACACAAGAATCCTTAAAGATGATCCCTGAGGAACATGCAATTACGATGTTTTGGAAACCTAAGTCACATTTTAAAGATTTGTTGCCGGGCTGTGGTGACACAGGCCTTTAATCCCAGCACTCGGGAGGCAGAGGCAGGCGGATGTCTGTGAGTTCGAGGCCAGCCTGGTCTACAGAGTGAGATCCAGGACAGGCTCCAAAAGCTACACAGAGAAACCCTGTCTCGGGGGGAGGGGGAGGAGGGGGTGGGGGGAGGGGGCATTTGTTTCAGCTTTTGTTAAGTACTGTCTATGTAAGGATAACAACAAAAACAAACAACAACAAAAGAAGAAACATGCTCAACAGAGGACTAGGGCCTCAAATATTAAATGGATAGAATGCTGCCATTTCTCCTACTCAAATGATAATTCTCCTATTAGTTCAGATTTTTTTCTTTTTTTTTTTAAAGACAGGGTTCCTTGAGACTAGCTTTCAACTCATTATGTAACTAAAGCTGGTCTTGAACACTGACCCTCCCGTTTCCACCTTCCACGAGTTGGGATCATAGGCATATGCTCCTATGCTTAGCTCCAGAGCACGTCCAACCAGTGCCAACTGAACTAGGGTGAAAACAATCTGTCAAAGGCTATGAAATATTTTAATCTCCTAACATGCTGCTTTTTGAAAAGGCTCATTCATCATCAATCACTATCAACCCCACTATAGGGAATGATTGGCACTGAATATCAGAGGAACATAATATTGTTGAAGCACTTAAAAGCAGAAGGTATAATGCTCATAAATATTAAAAATTGGGAGCGTTGCTAAAAATCCAGATCTGTCATCATTTTTCAGAGTGAGGCTAGATGGTCTGGACCCAGTAGGTCACCTGGTAATCACTGGCTGGGGCTGTACTCTAATGACCCCTTTACTTGGGGAGCAGGCAATGAATGGGCCTCAGTTCCACTGTGGCCCATGTGGCTCTTGAGTTATTGGACTTTGCAATCCTTAAACAGAACTTGTGAGATGGTGCTGAGGTTATGGGCACCTCACTAACTGTTCTGAAGCACTTTAGGGTGTTTTGGTACTTGTATAGGGCCTTTGTTGAAGGTTTATTTTCTGTTAATGATGGCAACCAGCCACAAAATTGAGGCGATATGTCCAATCACACACAAATTTGTTGGGAGGATAATTTTACAGAATTTGGTAAAATCTTTGAGGAGGTTCAATCCCCAGTATTATAGAGTGGTGTGGCAGCACATGCCTATAATTATAGCACTTGGAAAACTGGAAGCAGAGGTTCAAGGGTTCCTTTGCTACAACAATGAGCTGGAGCCCAGACTAAGGAGAAGCCTTTTCATCTACTAATTCTATTTCAAGTAATTAATCTCAGGAGAAGATTAATGTGATATATGGTGACTTAGTTCCAGGACTGTATTGCTGAAGTCTTAAAGAAAAGAATTAAGCCAGACAGTGGTGCCCATGCCTTTAATCCCAGCACTTGGGAGTCAGAGGCAGGTGGATCTCTATGAGTTCTAGGCCAGCCTGGTCTACAGAGCAGGCTACACAGAGAAACCCTGTCTTGAAAAACCAAAAAAGAAATTAAGAGAAATCTAGGGTATTATTTATGTAAAGTTCCAGTTGGGAGTGGTGGCACATGCCTATAATCCCAGCAGTGAGTTGAGGCCAGCATGGTCTATAGAGTGAATTCTAGGACGGCCATGACTACACAGAGAAACCCTGTCTTGAAAAATAAACAAACTAATCGAACATAAATAAACCACGTGCACTTGGACAGAATTTCGGAAGGACACATAATGAAGTATTATCAATGGTTATTTCTAGCTGGCAGAATCACTGTATTCCCTTCCTTTCATTTATTAATTATTGAGCATACAATTTCCTAGAATATTATGCATTGCTTGCCTAAGAAAAATAATGGTATTCCTACATTTTGAAGAACAATTAAAAATACTGTTCTTAAAAATTCCTGCCCCCCAAAACTTTGGGGGGGGGGAAATCAAAATCCAGGATTATGTCCTGTAGCTAGAAGCAATGCCAATTGGGTAGCTGTAAAGGTCTGTGGTTTTAGCTATATTTCATTACATGAAATACAAAAGTTGGTAAAAAATAAATAAATAAATAAACTACAAGGATTGTAGAGAGGAAATGCTTACAGAGTTTTAAGTTTCAACCTTTATAAATACTATGCATAATGCTGGGTTTGCGCCAGTGTGGTAGTGTACAGTGTTTGTATGAGGTGTGGGGGGGGGGAGAATACAAAAGAGATAAGAGATGATTATCTTATATAAGCTGACTGAACAGAGAAGATTCAGAATTGGAATTAAATCTCATTAAACCTGAGGCCTTGCTTATCCTTCCCCGCCCTTGGCTGCCAATCTCTCAAGTCTATCAAAAAGAAACACAGGGACCACCTGCCTACATGCTGCTGGGGAGTCCCTCCAAACACTAAGATCCAGGTCCAGAGTCACTTCTAACGTCAGCTCCACACGGAAAAACAGGCAAACGAGGAAGAAAGCAGAACTGTCCTAGGGAAGCTCTGCTTATTTGGTTTTTACAAACAAATAAACAACAAATCCCTGTAAGTAAAACGTTAAAGATGTCACAAATCTTCAAACAGTTCATTTGATGAATCTAACCCTGGATAACATCTTATGTATTCCAGCATGTTTTTTACAACAGAAGATGCTCGCTGTACGATCTGCTTTTGCAGTAACTGAAAACAGAAACCGTATCAGATTTTCAGACTGCCCACTTGACACTAGAGTTTCTGGAGTCTAGGGGTTGAGCGCAGTGGTAGGTAGCACGCTCAACACTAGGAAAAGTGTCCAAAGAGAACAGCAGCCTTCTTTCCTTTTGTGGTTTCTGCTTCTCAGCCAGAGAAGTCAGCCAAGACCACTTCTTCAGCACCTGTCCTGCTCAACAGTATCAGTTTCTGTCTAATGGGTATTTTGATCCAGTCACCACTCAGGATGGTGATGATCAGTACTCACATGAACACAGCAGGGGTAACGAGAAGAGCACAAGGTATTATTATGAGAAGGGATCTATGGAAAATAAGTTAGCCTTTAGACCAAACCAAACAATAACAAAAAACCCTCCCAAACTTCAAATTTTATTTTTATTTGATTTTTTTAATAATCATGATATAGCTGGCTGGTGATGGCACACGCCTTTAATCCCAGCACATGGGAGGCAGAGGCAGGCAGATCTCTGAGTTAGAGGCCAGCCTGGTTTACAAAGTAAGTTCCAGGATAGCCTGGGCTACACAAAGAAACCCTATCTTGAAAGAACCAAAACCAAAAGAATACAATGTAAAACTGAATGAAAGCCAGGTGTGATAGCACACGCCTTTAATCCTAGCACTCCAAAGCCAAGGTAGGTGGATCCCTGTGAGTTCAAGGTCAGCTTGGTTTACTAAGAAGCTCCACTGTCAGGATTACATCAAAACAAAAACAATCAAGATACAAAATACTCCCTAAACCACAACTCCAAAAAGCAAAAAGCCACACCTCCAAACAAACAAGAGATAGAAAACACTGAATTTCAGAAAAGTGTCACATTTGGGTAATGATGGGCTCAATTATGGAACGAACACAAATGTGCCATTTACTGTTCTGGGGCACAAATTACCAACTGTTTTCAGAGCCCATGTAAGACCTTAAGGCCATCTAGCACTGAACAGGATTGCAGGGGTGAAGAGACACCATGACACTTTCCCTGAGACGCCAGCTGAGCACCAGCTTCTGCTCTCCATGACCATTTTCTCCCACAGTAATTCTACAAGGACTACAGAACAGAAAATGACTGTTAAGCTTTCCTCCCTAACCACGTACTCTGGGGGAAGCAGATCTTCCTCAGTCTGGCAGGCTTGAAATCGTAGACTTTGTTCTTTTCTAAACTAATGACCTCTGTGGGTGCTGGAGTAACTTGGCCCCTCTCTAAGACTCCAGTAGGCCTCTTCCTCTCCTTTGGTATGCCCTGGCAGAACCCAGAGAGCCTTACCCTCTCATACTCATCCTTGGCTCTGCTAAGCATCTCCAGGATGTCAATGGGCCTCTGGTCGTTGCAGCCATTGGCCTGGCTGGGACTCTGTTTCTCTTGAGCAGCCTGCTGGGATCGCCGTGTCTCCTCTTTGACCACACTGGAGGGTGAGAAACAGGGTTCAGAAAGGCCACGTCACACAACTGGACTCCAGTGCTCTCTTGTTGACTTTCCAAGGATAAAGGAAGAGTGTCACATGACACTGCCCTTGCAACAGATAACAGGCCTTGGTGACCTAATTCCAGAAAACATATGACTTCACCATGTCACCATCTCAGTCATAACAGTCAACAGTCCCTTACCTTGAGAAAGACAAATGGAATCCCTTTCTGGAGGTGGTACATTAAGAAACCCATTCAAGCATCTCCTTTTCTCCTACAAGTAACTCAAAACCAGTAGAACTAAGTGGTAAATGGACATTACTAAGACATGGAAAATTGAACAGTATACTGTGGACTAGTCTCGAAAACGGGGTTGAATTCTCTATAACCAGACAAAAGGAGCTGCACTAAACTAGTAACCAATTTTAGGGTAGTTACGGGTATGTACTGTATTTTTATTGGCATTATTTAATTCTTCACTTTAAATTCCACAAGGCAAAAGTCTCAAGCTAAGAATGCCACACAGGGTTGGAGTCTTCAGCTTTTTACAGGCTTATATTTTCAATAACATCCTTGGTTCCTCCTTGTATCCTTCACCATAGGAAAAAAAAAGGTTTGAAGCAATTGAGTAATTTCAGTAAAATGTTACGTTTATGTAAAATGTATAGATTTTAATAATGCAACTAATTAATCAATACATTCAGATTTTAGTCACATATTGCAATGAATAGGCCTTCCTGCCATGAGATTTTATGGGTGCAAGTCTCACTTGGCAGTTTTGTTAACTGAGAACTCACAGACAATGATGACAGGGAGTCTAACAGTTCAGTAGCAAAAGGCTCATTTTGAAAGGACATGTGTAAGAGAAGGAACATGAGCAGTCCTAAGGCTCGGTCACTTAGTGTCAGTTAGGACAGCCTGCCCAAAACTAATTGTTCATTGACACTAGGTTAGACAATACCACTTTTTAAAAAGATAGAGCCAACATCTCCGGAGAGATAGTTCAGTTGCTGTGCAAATACATAAATACATGCTTTGTAAGCACAAGGATCTGAGTTAGAGTTCCAGAATTTAAAAAAAAAAAAAAAGGGGGGGGGGGGAAGCAGCCTAAAACGATAAAGTGCTTGCTGTGAAAACATTAGGATTTGGCTCTCCAGCACCCATATAAAAAGCCAGGAGCAGCAGAGTGCATTTGGAATCTAATTGTAGGGAAGTGGAGACAAGAGGAACCAGACCCCGGGATTCACTGGCCAGCCAATCTACGTGAGTCAGTGAGCTCCAGGTTCAGTGAGAGAACCTGTCTCAGAAAGGTGAGGGTGACAGAGACACCTGACATTAACCTCTGGCTTCCATCTGCATGTGCACACACATACATGCACACTCACAGACACAAACACACAAAAGAACGTGATGGTTCATGCTTGTAATCCTGCATTAGGGAATCAGAGACAAGTGGTTTCTCTAGGACTCACTGGCCAGCCAGCCTAGCCTATGTGGTGGGTTCCAGGCCAGCGAGACCTATCTCACAATAAGTAAATACAAAAATGAAATAAAATTAAGAATAACACCCAAGGAATGACACTTGTCCTCTGGCCTCCACACACACAAACATATGTGTGCACGCGCACACCAAGATATCAGAATCATTATGAGCTTTTTTTTTTGAGATAGGCTTCCCATGTAGCTGAGGCTAGCCTCCAAAGACTTCTGCTTAAGCATCCTGAGTGTTGTTATTATAGGTATATACCATCACACCCAGTTGCCACTCTGAATTTATATATAAAATTATTGTATGTGTAAGGGTGTTTTGCCTGCATGCATGTCTATGCATTACATGTGTGCCTGGTGCCCACCGAGGCCAGAAGAGGTTGTTGGATCATTTGGAACTTGTGAACTGCCATATGGGTGCTGGGACTCAAACTTGGGTCTTCTGGAAGAGCAGCCAGTGCTCCCCATTACTGGGCCATCTCTCTGGCTCCCGTTCTGATTCATGAATTAAATGTCTGTGTTTGCTTCTGACTCACCAGCTGGATTGTAGGTGTGTGTCACTGTGCATCCTATGCATGCTCATGCAGAGGCTCTCTTAGAGGCCCTCCCTAAACTGGGAAGCTTCTGTTTCCTCTAGGCTAACTGGTCAGTGAGCTCCTGGATTTGCCTGTCTCCACCACCAGCGCTGGGGATCACACCTCAGGTCCCCGTGCCTAGATACCAAGTGTTAAATCCTTAGGCCGGCTCTGGGTTTTAGCGTGCTACGATGTTCTGTGGTTCTGTAGGAAAGGTGACCTTGTAGACGTCCTCCAACTCTATTTGACTCTAAAGTTCTGCCTGTCTTACATTCTAGGCAAGTGTTCCACCGCGGAGCCATATCCCCTGGACCTCTGCTGCTTTAGAGCGATGCCGTTTTTCCTTCTGGAGTCTTAGCCTATGAGGAGGTCATTACTGCCACCACACGAACTGCAGAAACACAGGCTTCATGGCAGACGAAAAGAAGACTGGGCAGTGAATCGAGAATCCCATCAACACCAGTAGTGTATTTAATACTCAGCTAAAGGCCACACCAGCCTGAGCCCACACAAGAAAGGACTCCAGCACATAGGCTTTTCTACCTACTTCCTCACTTGCCACCTAGCTTGGCCAAGCTGGTGGTCAACCCTTCCCTGACTTGGACTGGATCTGTGATTCTGGTTCAAAACCAGTATTCTCTAATAATCCCCACTGTTTACCCACAGAACAGACCATCTCAGGAAGCCAACTACTGCTGAAACCAAAAGCTGCTGTTGGGGTGGTAATGAAGAAACTCACACGAAGAGGGCTGGCCTGAAGGTCTCTTCTAGGTCAAACTTAACGGACAGTGCTCTCAGTGGCGGCTTGATGAGAATGACTCCCAGGGGCTCATGTATCTGAACGGTCTCCAGTTGGTGAAACTTTGGGAAGGTGGGGTGGTTTGAATGAAAATGGCCTACAGGGAGGGGCACTATTAGGAGGTGTGGCCTTGCTGGAGGAAGTGTGTCACTGGAGGTGGGCTTTGGGGTTTCAGAAGCCCAAGCCAGGTCCAGTGTCACTCTCTCTTCCTGCTGCCTGCTGATAGAGATGCAGAACTCTCAGCTACCTCACCAGCACCGCATCTGCCTGCATGCCACTATGCTTCCCACCATGACAATAATGGACTATAAGCCAGCCCCAATGAAATGTTTTCCTTCTTTTATAAGAGTTGCCATGTTTGGCTGGAGAGATGGCTCAGTGGCTAAGAGCACTGGCTGTTCTTCCAGAGGTCCTGAGTTTAATTCCCAGCAACCACATGTAACTCACAACCATCTATAAAGGAATCTGATGTCCTCTTCTGGCATAAAGATTTACATGCAGATAGAGCACCCATATACATCAATCTTAAAAGTAAAAAAGAGTTACCATGTTCATGGTGTGTCTTCACGGCAATAGAAACCAACCCTAACTAAGGCAGAAGTATTAAGAGGTTTAGCCTCCTTGGAGGTGTGTCACTGGGTGTGGACTCGGAGGTTTCAAAAGCCCATTCCCAGCTTGTGCTCCGTCTTGTGCTTATGGTAAAATGTAAGCTTTCAGGTGAGCAGAGTGGTGCACGTTTGATCCCAGCACTCATCTGGGAGGCCGAGGCAGGTGGATCTCTGTGAGTTTGAGGCCAGCCTGGTCTACAGAGTGAGTTCCAGACAGCCAGGGCTATGTAGAGAGACTGTCTTAGGGTTCCTATTGCTGTGATAAAACACCATGACTAAAGGAAACTGAGAAGGAGAGGGTTGATTTGGCTTACACTTCCATATCACTGTGTGTTACTGGAAGAAGTCAGGACAGGAACTCAAGCAGGGCAGGAAACTGAAGGTAGGAGCTGATGAAGAGGCCATGGAGGGGATGCTGCTTGCCTTTAATCCCAGTACTTGGGAGGCAGAGGCAGGTGGATCTCGGTGAGTTCAAGGCCAGCCTGTTCTATGGAGCAAGTTCCAGGACAGCCAGGACTATATAGAGAAACCCCGTTTTGAAAAACAAAACCAAACAACAACAACAACAACAAAAAAACAAAACCCCAAAAATACCCCGCCCCCCAAGAAGGGACAAACCAGCCCAGGACCACCAGCCCAGAGATCAATCACTAATTAAGAAAATGCCCTACAGGCTTGCGTACAGTCTGATTTTACTCAGACATTTCCTCAACTGAGGCTCCTTCCTCTCTGATGACCCTAGCTTGTTATCAAGTTGACATAAAACTAGCAAGCACAGAGATCTTGAGTCAAAACAAAGCAAAATAGCCGGTTGGTGGTGGTGCACGCCTTTAATCCCAGTACTTAGGAGGCAGAGCCAGGAAGATCTCTGTGAGTTCGAGGCCAGCCTGGTCTACAGAGTGAGTGAGATCCAGGAAAGGCACCCAAACTACACAGAGAAACCCTGTCTCAAAACAGTAAAACAAACAAACAACCAATCCAAAACCACCCACCCACCCCCAACCCAACCAACCAAAGGTGCCATTGCTCCAGCGTCATGCCTGTCATGCCCCTGACACGGTGGTCAGGGAGCCAGCCTCAGAAACTGGAAGCCCCAGGACACACTTTTCTTCTATACGTTGCCTTCATCATGATGTCCCTTTACAACAACTGAAAAGTAAGGCACCCTTGCCCCTCTCCCTTCTCAACGTCCAAAAACCTAAGATAGATCAAGTGTAAAACCTACTTTCACAAGCTCTACAAAGTTTGCTCAGCCATTCTGAGCAAACATTCCAAGTTTTTTTTTTTTTTTTTTTTCCTTTTTCAGTTTTTCAAGAGCGTTTCTCTGTGTAAGAGCCCTGGCTGTCCTGGAACAAATCGGCCTGCCTCTGTCTCCTGAGTGCAGGGATTAAAGGCATGTGCCACCATGCCCAGCCTCAACATTCTACGTTTTAAGGTTAAGTTTAGAATTTTGTCATTGACCAAAGAGAGCATCCGAATTTTAGATCTAAATAGATAAAGGTTGAGGCAGTCACTCAAATTTCCCACATGGCCTCTCAGCTTTAAGTTGAAGAATTTTTATTATATTGTGGCTATCTATCAAAGAGGTTATAAGAAATGTATCTAACAGAATGTGGACTGACAGACAAGCTTTATTTATTGTGGTGCTGGAGACTAAACCCAGTGCCTGCCTAGAACATTTACCAAGGAACTTCATCGCCTGCCCAAAGTAACTGGTTTAAATGCACAAGATAGCTGGGTGGTGATGACACACATCTTTAATCTCAGCACTCAGGAAGCAAAGACAGAAGGACCTCTGTGAGTTCGAGGCTAGCCTGGTCTACAGAACAGAGTTCCAGGGCAGGCTCCAAAGCTATAGAGAAACTCTGTCTCCAAAACAAAACAAAACCCCCAAAAAGCACAAGATATGGAAGTTTGAGCATTAGCCAGTGGGGTGACACTGACTGACCTAGAGAACAGATATATGCAGGCAGACAGACAACAGTGAAAGACCGTTGTCCCCCCTTCTCTTTTTTCTTTAATCTTTGGTGACCAGAGGCATTTATCCCAGAGTTAGTGGCAATGTTTGTGAGGCATTCTCTTCAGATATAAATAGGCCAAGCACTCAAAAAGTCACTATCAACTGGGCACCCTTTTGGGGACATAAGGTCTCCCTCCCTTCTTACATAGCTGAAATGTGCTATGTCACCCAGGCTGATCTTGAACTCACAATCCTTGCACCTCAGCCCTGGGATTACAGACATCTGTAATCACTTTCAGTAACTTCCTTCAATTCCCATTTCTATTTCCATATCTATTTCCGGGCTCAGTACAGTCTTTTCAGATGGCCTTCAGTCTTCAGCTCCAGTTACCACTGAGGTTTTTAGTATGTGGAGTGCTGCCGAGGCCCTCAGAAGAAACTTCAAGATGATTTTCCTTCAGTAGTTGTTAGGCTCAAACAGACAGATTCTCTCGTTTGGGACTAAAGACTCTAATTTGGCAGGAGAAAATATCACTGTATCAATATAGTCCAAAGTTTAAATACATCTGCCACTTTTGTGATCAAATAAATGCCCTGGCTGAGGTCATGAGGCAGGGCCCCAGGAGCTCAGCGCTAGCATGTTTGTGTTCTCATGTGATGATGCACTCCATCACTACAATACAGCAAGGTCCTTTCCCATGTTAGCCCATGCTCCTGACTTCCTCTAGCTATACCACACCATATTCCACATGAGCAGAAGAAACCTTTCTCTCTATAAACTGAATGGACGCCATTGTCGAAAAGTAGTGTAACCCACAGATGTTTTAATGTTTTCAAAGGAAGTGTGCTAAGAAAGGCAGCACTCCTCTAGTGAGACCGTCCGTTTACAGGCAGCCAACACAACAGGGCTGTCCTGCAGCTCACAGCCAGAGCAGCTGACAGAGCAGTGAGTGGATACACGTTCACTTAGGACACTCCAGCAGTCCTGGGTTATAACCTGACCTTTGTGCGGGGACCTTCTAAAGACATGTAAACACACCTAGAATTGAGGTTACTGGGTTAACTATTATACTTTCAAGATGACTAATTCAAACTTCCTGTTAACTAAATCAAGAATATTTTCCTCCAAATACACAGATCCACACCTTGAGGGGGCAGCAGATCTTGGATTTGGTAGGAATAAGAGCTCACTGCAGCTCCAGCAAACCCTAAAGCAGCAGCCGACCTGCGCCAGACGCCACCGCCCACTGCACACCCTGCTCTATGCTGTGGTCCCAGGCCCTGTCTCGCACCACAGTGTCTTGGGCTCCCAGAATTAAGATGGGCAGCCTTGCACTATGGTCACTCAAGAGGTGGCTTCTACAGGCCAGCACAAGGACAAGAAGTCATCCTTTAGATCACTGATTCAATGGAAATCATTTTCCAAACTTCAAGACTGTGAGTTTTAAATATCTTTTGGAAAACAAACTGTACACTAGGACTTGCTAACCCCAGCCTGTGCTCTAACTAAGTTCATCTAGAGGATATGTAATCTGTATCGAGCTACCGACCACAGTACCACTCATTCCAGTAGAAATCGGCCTAGTTACTGTATATGGTGGTCGGCCTATGTGTCCTGATGCACCTCACATTCTCTGCCAGGCATCTTGGCAACTGTAACCACAGCTCAGCACCTGTTAAACTGAACTGTCTGTAGGACTGGATACAATGGATAACTGCTACAAAGGAAAAT
Organism: Peromyscus maniculatus bairdii; assembly: GCF_049852395.1. Classification (NCBI taxonomy): domain Eukaryota; kingdom Metazoa; phylum Chordata; class Mammalia; order Rodentia; family Cricetidae; genus Peromyscus; species Peromyscus maniculatus. The sequence continues at coordinate 4,359,719 of NC_134860.1, read as the reverse complement.
TTAATATCCTGAAAAAATGCTGATGACATTAAATCATTAAACAAATGTTCTTACATTTGTAGATAACAATCCCCCACATCAATTTAATGTATACACAACATAGATTAAAAGGGAACAGACATTTGTAAATACACTGGATTAGTAGGATCGTAAGTAATTTTTAGAAAACAAATCTGCCTTTGTCAAACTTTTGGCAATAAAAAGGAAATGAAGAGGGCTGTAAGTTAACTAGGAGACGTTAGTACTGAAGAGAAGTTGGGACTGGAGTAATGTTTTATCTCTCATTAATCTATAAAATAGACTTTTAGATTTTTATACTTACTCAGCCATGAGTTTTGCTATGCGGTGACAGTCATTCTTGTCATAAAACCAGATACTGTATATCGACACTTGAAAAACAAAGGAAAACAAAGAGAGATAAGCATAAGGTTTTCAAGTCTGAGGACACGAACGACATAATACTGGATTCACCATTAGATCCTCAAATGATTAGTAATCCCTCTAAAGAAAAAAAGGAATAAATGAAACACAAAACTTCTCCCCCAGAAGTCCATTAAAACCAGAACAAGTAAAATACTCAAGATATTAACACAAAAACCAAGTGAGGTGTGGTAGCATATGCCTATAATCCAGCTATTCTGGAGGTTGAGGCAGAGAGAATGCTAATCCAGGGCCAGCCTGGGCAACTAAGTAAGGCTATCTCAAAATAAAATTAAAAACCAGTTAGGGATAAAGCTCAGTGGTACTTAGTTCATCCACAGTAAAACATACCCCCCCCCCCCACACACACTTTGTTTTAAACATCAAAATCAGCCGGGCGTTGGTGGCGCACGCCTTTAATCCCAGCACTCGGGAGGCAGAGTCAGGCGGATCTCTGTGAGTTCGAGGCCAGCCTGGGCTACCAAGTGAGCTCCAGGAAAGGCACAAAGCTACACAGAGAAACCCTGTCTCAAAAATAAATAAATAAATAAATAAATAAATAAATAAATAAATAAATAAATAAATAAATAAATATCAAAATCTGCCACTAAATATCAATGTTCAGTTGGAACCTCCACTCACTCCTGCTTGATCCGGAAACCTCACTGCTGTTTCTCTCTCTCCAAACTTTGCCCTCTCAGAATCTCCTAACAAAGAAAAGGCACCAAAGCCCCGTTCTGAATTCTGGGCAACTATTGCAACTGCCTCCCATGTTGCCACCAGCAGCCCAAGTCCCCACCTAAAGCGTTCAGACTTTGACCATACTTGGGCACAAACCCAGCCTGTGGTGGACACATCACCCTGTATCTACAGCCTATATAATCTCTGCTTTAGTTCAGGAGTGTGGCTTCTCCAGCCTCACTCTCTGGGACTAGAGAACCCACCCCAAAAGTTGCTTTGCTCAAATAAACCTGTTGCTATACTTTTTCAATTCGGCTTGATCTGGCTTACTGTGTCGGCGGAGAAAACCTATTAATCAGATGTACCATTACATATATATATATATGAATGAAAGATACTTATATATCAAGAAGGAAAGGCTGCCAATAAACTAAGACTCAATCAGTATTGATGATTCCAAACACGAAAATACAAAAAGGTCTTAATTACAATGAAAAAGTTAACAGGAAGTTTTAAATAACTGATCAACTGTTCACACTCATCATCAGTCAGTCACACTCTCTTTGCCACCTTTTCTTATTCCCAGAATGATGAGCCACATAACTAAGGACTTCAAAATCTTTGTTGCAAAATAAATTACTTTTATCATTAAAGATGGCAATATATAAATAGGCTTTTAAATCAGGTTTTGGATATGGTGTGTAGAAATACTGAAGATGCAAGTCAAAATAAGCACCTGGCTGGGGAAGGCCCACTGACTGTTCTCATGTACCACTGGGGGAGTGCAGTCTCTCCTCCTGGAGGTAACTCACTGGGACAGGAGCTTGAGGCAGATGGTCTCACTACCCCTACAGCCAGGAAGCAGAGGGATGGATGCTACTGCTTAGCTCCATTCGTTTGTCTGGAAGTCAGGGCAGATCTCCTCACACCAATTAACCTAATCTAGCTAACTCCTCGTGGACATGTCCAGAGCCTTGTCTCCTAGGTGACTCTAGGTCCTGGCAGGTCAACAACCAATACTAACCATAGTATCCTTTTTTCTTAGAAATGACAGCTTCATTCTATCCAGGAATCTCTTCTATCTTTGTAAATACCAGTGGAGCTTTTTGTACACATGTTTCTGGATTCTTTATTTCCATTTGCCTATCTCTACCATGTCTTGATTAGTGTTGTATAGATGTATGGGGAGATTTTCTTTAAGTTTTATTTATTTTGGGGGCAGGGTTTTGGTGTTTCTGAGACAGTCTTGCAATGTAGCTCAGGCTGACTTCAAAACTCTTGCTCCTCCTTCCTTTGCAGGTGTGTGTCAAAAAACTCAGATGAAGGCACTGTTTTTGTTTCTAACATGTTGATTTATTTTCTGCATTCTTTTTTTTTTTTTTTTTTTTTTTTTGGTTTTTCGAGACAGGGTTTCTCTGTGTAGCTTTGCGCCTTTCCTGGAGCTCACTTGGTAGCCCAGGCTGGCCTCGAACTCACAGAGATCCGCCTGGCTCTGCCTCCCGAGTGCTGGGATTAAAGGCGTGCGCCACCAACGCCCGGCCTATTTTCTGCATTCTTAACTACACCAGAATTCCCAACCCTGCAATGGATTTGTGTGTAACAAACTTGTCAGCTCAGAGTTGTATATAGACAATATCGTTTGATTAGGGACAAACTGAACTCCTGTAAGTATTTTCTTTGACTCATCACAGTGGTCACAAGTTTCAGAGCTATTCTAAACAGAATTGGATGAACATCACTGCCTGGCTCTTGATCTCAGAGGGCAAGCATTTAGTCCTTTAGCCTGCAAGCACGCGCGCGCGCGCGCACACACACGCTATTAGCTGCAAGTCTGGTCTTTCGAGTCAGGGTTTCTCTGTGTAGCTTTGGTGCCTGTCCTGGATCTCACTTGGTAGATCCGCCTGCCTCTGCTAAGTGCTGGGATCAAAGGCGTGCGTCACCACCGCCCAGCTATTAGCTGTAAGTTTTTGTAGGCATGCTTCACCAAGGTACTGGGTCACTTCTATTCATAATTCGAGTTTTTATCATAGACGGACAGTGGATTTTGTTGGTCTTTTAAAACTTTCCTCACAACGTAATCATGAAGGCTGGGTGTGCTACTGGATTGTGGAGTACATGCATGGCTTGTGCAAGGCCCCAGCCTCAAAATAAGAACAAAAACCATGTATTTCCTTAGCTTATTGACTTGGTAGACTTCATTTATTAATTTTCAATACTGAATCAACCTTTCCTATCTGGATAGCGCTCCCTTGGGCACTGAGTACACTTTTTAAATGTATTAACGGACCTGATATGTTAGTATTTAGGAGAGGATTTTTGAGTCTATGTTTATAAAAATACACAGGCTAGTAGTTTTCTTTTTCATCTTTGTTGTGGTATTAGTGTAATAACAGTCTTACAGAAACATCTGGGAAGTATTCCTTCTTTGCCTACTCTCGGGAGACTAACATTAGTGTCAATGCTTTTGAATTTCTTTTTCAGGAACATGTAAGTTACAAATACAATTTCTTTAATGTGGTTCAGCAGTACTCAGGCTATCTATTTTATCTTGGTTGAATGCCACAGTTTCTGAGTTTTAAAGGAGTTGTTCTACGTCTTCTAAGTCACCAAGAGTTGATAAATGTCAAGTTGTTCTTAAAATCTCATGTATCTAGACAGTTGCAGGATTTGCAATTTCTTATCCCCCTCACCCTCCAACAGAGGCACATTTGATTTTGTTCTTTGAGACTGGGCCTCACTTTGTAGCCTATGCTACCTGGAATTCACAATCCTCTTGTCTCAGGATCCACACGCCAAGAATTATAAGCATTTGGTACTATGTCCACCTATCAACGTATGCCTGTACTCTTGTGAGTTTTGTTAAACATTTCATCAACTACACTGTCTTTATTTCACAGAACAAGCTTTTGGCTTCAGCGATTTTTCTTCACTTTCTCCAATTTCACTGAAATGTGTTGTTATCTTTTTAATTTCCTCCCTTTTTATGCTCTGAGTTAATTTTGCATTTCTTCTTCCCTTGTCTTTTTTTTTTTTTTAAGATAAAGTTTCTCCTAGGTCAGGTTGGCCTTGGGCTCCCAATCTTTCATTTTCCATGTGCAGGGATCATAGGCGTGTGCCAGCACACTTGGTTATTTCTAATTTCTTTCAGTGGGAATTTAGTAAGTTCTCAGCCAGGCTGCACAGAAAGGCAGACATTTACCATGGCTTAAAAACTATGTCCCAGGCCGGAATGGAGACACAGCCCCTCTGCCATTCCTACCCTGCCTTCTTCCGGGGTGGGGTGGAGGGCCGACCCTGGTGGTCACTTCCTCTTAGCAGGGCTTCCAACTGCCAGGTTTACTTGGCTTGCCTAGTGTTGTCGGCACAAGCCCATGCAGTCTACGGGAGGCCAGGTCCACCTGGGCTACCTTCTGTTGCTCGGCAGCCTTGCACTGTGTTCAGACTGTGAGAGACATCCTCCTGCTGGGCCGGCTGCACGTCTGTCACACCCCCATCACCTTCTTCTGGCTAGCCTTCAGAGTTCTCCAGTGCTCCGGATTATCTCCAGGTTTTACAGTTGTGCTTATCAAGAAGAGACAAATCATTTGCTTGATTGTTCAAGTCGTGATATGCAATTTTATGGTTGGAAACAGGAGTCTAAGACGACGACTGGGTGGTTTATTAATAAAGCAGAGAAAAAGATTAGTTTTAGGACTAGAGCTAGAACACAGGCTGGTGCACTCCGAGAACACCTGTTTTGCCACCCCACACCTGGCACCTAGATCTCACTACATCAAAAGTAAAATAAAGCTGGGCGGTGGTGGCGTATGCCTTTAATCCCAGCACTTTATATGTTGAGTCATTTTGTCAGCCCCATACACAACCCCCCACTCCTCCAAACAGGGCTTCTCTGTGTAACAGCCCTGGCTGTCCTGCTCTGTAGCTCAGGCTGGCCTCGAACTCATAGAGATCCGCCTGCCTCTGCCTCCTGAGTGCTGGGATTAAAGGCGTGCGTCACTACCGCCCGCCCCATAACACTTCTTTAGGCAGTGAAAGTAGTGACAGGGCTTCTTTGTGCAGCCCCAGCTCTCCTGGAACTCCATCTGGAGACCAGGGGTCTCGAACTCAGAGATCCGCCTACTTTAATGTCCTGGATGCTGGGGGCCCAGACAAGTACCACCACACCCAGCTCTATAAAATAGTGAATTTGAATTACACTTAAAGACTAGAGAAAAAGAAAGAAAAAAATTAAGTCAAAATCGCACATTTAAAGGATAGCATAAATCTAGGAATGGTGGCATAAATATGTAATCCTGCACTCTGGAGGCTAAAGTGAGGGGGTCACAATTAGGGACATAATGAACTACACCAGCAAGACCATGGTATAAAGAAATAAGAAGTTGGGGGTATAGCTCAGTTGGTAGAGTGCTTGCCTAGTATTTGAAAAGTCCTAGGTTTGGTCCCAACATTGTGACAGTGAATGTCTGTAATCCCAGCACTGGGAGGCGGAGGCAGTGAATTAGGAATTCAAGACCATTTTCAGCTACACAGAGAGTTTGAGGATAGCGTGAGATATACAAGGCCCTGTTTCACAACACACACAAGCACGCACACACGAGCCAACAAACTCAAAAAATATAAATGTAAGCATAAGAAACTGTATTTTGTTTTTTATTTACTATTTTGTTGTTTTTTAGATATGTATTCCAGGCTGTCCTCAAACTTCTGATTCTCCTTACTCTGCTTCCCAAGCACTGAGTAGGTATAAGCCATCATACCTGGCTTCAATAACTTTTATTTTATTTGACTATTAAAAATGTCCTTTATTAAACTTTACTCACACATGTGATAATGGCAGATAAACAGTATGTTACCAGAAATGAGGTGGGAGGGTTAATTTTTTTTTTTCCCCAGTCAGGATCTTTCTATATATCCTAGGCTAGCCTCAAACTTTTTTCTTTAAAAAGTTTTTCATGTAATCTACTGCTTTCAATGAATTTTAAATAAATTTAAAATGTGTTTTTTAGAATAAATAAAAAAGTGGTTGTGCATGATTTAAAAATGCACTTTTAAAAGCCTGGTGTGATCATGGTACGTGCCTAATAATTCACAAATGAAGATAAGGAGGGAGGTCAGGTCTGACGCCAACCTGGGCCATGTAAAGAGGTCTTGTTTCAGTAAAGTTTAATTTTTTATTTTATTTTATTTTTTTTGAGACAGGGTTTCTCTGTGTAGCTTTGTGCCTTTCCTGGAACTTGCTTTGGAACAGGTTGGCCTCCAACTCACAGAGATCCGCCTGCCTCTGCCTCCCGAGTGCTGGGATTAAAGGCATGCGCCACCACCGCCTGGCAAAAAATACCCTTTTAAAATAAATATTAAATAAGCTCTGTAAAGATTTTATTAGACTATATCTATAAAGCCAATTAATAAAAGTTATTTTGATGGCAAATTATTTGTTGCATCTTAAGTGAGACCACTCTTCTGCAAGACTTCATGGCAAATCATTTGACAATCCGCTGCTTACTTTTCATAAAGGTTAAGTTGGATTTTCTACTGTTACCACTGTGTGAATTAAGATATTAATAAAGAGAGTAAGCAAATGGCTTCATTTTAATAAATGAAGAACATGGACAAGATTCTCTTTTCCCTACCCTGTTGACAAGGTTCCATGTTCTGGCACGGAAAATCTCCAACCACACTAAAACTGCCCTAAACCTTCAGAGCCCTGTGTGGCCACAGATCCTTATGGTACTCGAACATGAGGCTGCTTTCCATGCCTGGGACCCATTGTTTATGGCGATTCTTCTATTTACAGAATTTCAAAACACTGCGTGTGCTTCCAATGAACAGGAATTTTGTAATGTTTTACATAATGCAAATTAAAAAATTAACTCAGCTTTGATATCTCAATGGAAGAACACAGAAGTAGCCTTGTTAGAGAGAATGATTCCACATTATCTACTACTGGGTCTAGAAGCTAAATCTCACCCCAACACTAATTTAGAGTAAATCACACTAAGGCTTTCAAAAGACTCCATATATGGCAATTACAGGCAATCACCTTTCTTTAAATATCCCTCTTTCCAACCTTGGCTCAGAAGACCTGAAACACTAAGCCCAAATACAGAAGATTCCGGTTTTCACATACTACACAATCTCCATCTGGACACAGCCACGTGAGCGGCAGGGCTGACAAAGTGCGTTAAAATGCAATGCATCAGGTATGCAGAGGAGCACAAAGCTCTTTCTGGGATTCCAAATTAAACTATTAGAATTTCAAATTGAAAACTAAAGTAATTTCACCAGAGCTGCCAGCTTAAGGCAAATCTTCATTTAAGTTATCCCTTTTTCTTTCAAGAAACAATGTAATTTAGAAATAAGACATTTGCTTCTATACTTGTCCATTATCAAACAAACTGCCAAAAAAGAACCAAACACTTTCAAAGGCATGTTTGCAGAAGAAACAGATAAGGAGGCCAGAACGATAGCTTAATGGGCAAAGGATAAGAGTCACACTCGATTCTGCCAGAAGCAGACCTGTAGAGGTTCAGAGACGCATCCAAGAACCAGTGCTGTCTGCCAACAGATCAAAAGCTCAGTGCATGCAACTGGCAAGAAAGCTCAGGGAGCTGCCACTGAGCCTGTCACTGCCACTAGTGAGGAGAAACAGAGAAGTCTGCCAGATAGCCGCGACCACAGAGGACCTTGTCTCTAAACCCAAGTTAAGTATTCTTAAGAGAACCCACACTTGAAGGTCCTACACATGCTGCCAACAATCCGTGCTGAGATGTCCTGAAATAATCTCCCCTCATTAACTGTCCCACAAGACTCAGGCTTCTGGGAAAGCAGTATTACTCTGCCACAGCAAACAATGATTTGTACCTGTGTCATAAATGGTTTTTGTCAATTTCAAAGGGAACTAGTTGGTGGATACCCACCATATGTCTTGACTGCTGGTCCCAAGGCAATAGACATAATGGCAGCCACTGAAAAGGTAGGGAGTATAATGTACCATTGTTGTACTTCCATGAAAAATATCAAGAGGCAAAACAGCCCCAAACAAGTGTTTCTTCTACTTTTCAACTGGGGGCCCTATCCTTTGGAAATCAGAAAAACAAAATAAAACAAAACAAAAAAAACCAAAAAACTGTTAAACGCATTTGGATTATCTAAAATTTAGAAAAACTTAAAAGCTGATGGGAAAAATGTTTAGTTATCAAAAGAGCCCTCTAAAAACCTACTTATTAAAATTTGATATTATATTTTACTCAGCTTTATTTAAGCTGTATATGGCACACACAAGATTAAGGAAATTCAAAGTAATTCGAAGACTTTACCCAAGGCTCTGAAGAGTTCTAGCGCTACCGTGACACAGTCTCGGTACGTGCTGTCTTCTTGATTCATTTATCATTTATACCTGACCTCTTTTCTAAAAGGATCTGAGGAGGCTGGTGGTACTTTTCTTAGTACAGAGCCAAGTAGAAAAGGAGGGCTTCTGGTGTTAGTGTTCAGAGTTCTGAAACTTCTGGGGACCTGGAGAGATGGCTTGGTAGGTAGAGCACTTGACCCCAATCCCTGGAATTCACACAGTAGAAGAGAACTGACTCCCTGCAAGATGTCTTCTGACTGCCACATTACCCACATGGTCGGTCTCGGTCTTTGTGTGTGTGTGTGTGTGTGTGTGTGTGTGTGTGTGTGTGTGTATCTCTCTTTCTCTCTCTCTCACACACACACACACTCATTCACACAGGAACACCATAAACAACAAAGAATTACGAAAAGAGCTATGAATTTCTGGAGCTGTAGCTCAGTGGTAGAGCAATTGCCTAGCAGGAGGGGGAGGGTGTCTCCTGAGTTCAATTTCTAGCACCATGAAAACCAAACCAAACCTCCACAGTGGAACTAGTTCTAAAGATATAAAGAGGGGATGGAGAAATGGCTCAGTGGCTTATTGCTCTTGCAGAGGAGCTGAATTCAGACCTTACACTTGCCTGTAACTCTAGATCCAGGGGCTCTAACAGATTCTGACTTCCAAGGGAACATGCATACATACATGATGCATATAAACTCCTAGTCACACACTCATACATATACATAAATAAGACTTACAGGTATGAAGATTTCCTATAATAGGAAGCAAAAACAAGAAAATGGACTTTCAACATAGTCAAACACTCTTTAATAATCAGAAATGGAACACTGTTGCTTCACAAACAGCCGTCTGCTCCAGCTAGTGAGAAAACACATCTCTACACTGACAGATCATTTCCTTTCAGAGAGGAGTAAGCCTGGCAGCCCCTGTACAGAGCCAAAGACAGACTGGCCTTTGATTCTATCAGGAGATACTTGGCAGGCTGCAAACACTTAGGTAGACGAGAGGATGCTGTGTGTCTGACCTCTTTTTTCCAAAGAGTAGTCACCCAGAACAATGCATACTAATATGGTAGAGGAAGAGCCCAAATCCTAAAATTGAAGTCTTAGTATCTTCTTATTGAACACTGGGTAGAAGATTTGAACCATATGACCTAAAAAACTATACTCTGCAAGCTTCTCAGCTTATTTTTAAAGGGCTGCACTCTCAAAATTAAATACTGTGGAAGCAATGTGACCTGAGTGGGATTCAGGCCAGTGAGATGGTCACTGAATTTGGGAATTAGGAAAACAAGTTCAACAATACTATGTCTGATGTTCCCATTTATCAAAGTTTTTTGTTTTATTTTTTTCTTTGAGACATGGTTTCTTTGTGTAGCCCTGGCTGTCTTGGAATTTGCTCTGTACAGCAGTCTGGTCTTGAACTCAGAGCTCCACTTGCCTCTGTCTCCTGAGTGCTGGAATTAAAGGCATGTGCCACCATTGCCTGGCTCCCATCTATCAAAATTTTGTTCTTAAATGAAGGGCAACTCCAAATAAAGGGGAATCACAGTAGAGCTTTCACTGGATATAGGACTATAGGCACCGTTATCACAGTGTTCACACTCGAGGCGGGGTTTCCAAACCTGTGCTATGTATGATTATGGGTGTGACGCAACGTGGGGCATATCCCGCTGGCCATCTACCTACTCTATGTGCACACCATTTACCACGTTAACATACTGGATGGGAAAGATAAAGAGCGGGAAATGGCGTTTGACATTTATAGGTCTGAATTCTTGTTTTTTGATTTCTAGGAATCTACAGTTAGAACGTCTAGATAAAGGGTTGATTATGGTTTAAGACACAAACCTCCTCTTTTTCCCTTGACTTCTGCTTTCCTATACATTTTCCTGTCAGTTTATTAAGAGATCATCCAACTCAGAGTTGTAAGCATGAGTGCCTATAGGATATAAGATCTCAAGAGTGTTGTGATTAGCAACGGGCATGTCTCCCCAGAACTCTGCCTCAGATCAGTATGTGCAGTCACATTAGCACTTTGTGGTCAAGGAATCCAGGTGTGTGGGGATGTGCCTGCAGCTCGTTTGGTAGAATGCTTGCCTGGCATGCACACAGCCCTGAGCTCCAGTTCCAACACTACACAAACAGGGTGTGGCAGTGCATGCCTGGTGTCCTAGCACATGGGAGGTTTAGGTAGGAGATCACTAATTCCAAGTCATCCTTGCTTACACAGATCCCACTTACACAGATCCCAAGGTGAGTTTCTAACTTAAAATAACGACAAATCCAGGGGTGTGCGCTTAAGAACCAAATATATAATTTTTATACGTTGGTAGCAAATGCTTATCCTGTGTTTAACTAAAAAGACACAGCTGGCCATGCCTGGAAATAGTGACTTTTTTGTAACTGAGATCTGCTTAGATTCCCGGGGCACTGAACCTGCAGAGCTCAGTCTTGAAGTTTATGCTGCCCACTCCACGGGGCTTTAGTTCTTGGGCTAGTGGTTACTTTGTGCTTCACATTTTATAGCAGTGATGAATCTCATTATGTAACATGTAAACATGACATTACATTTATATACATGTGACATTTCTATCATCTAGATATGTGACTATGGTTAGTGACTTCTCAAAAGAAAAAATTCAAAGTATTTACTAAACTAGATATAATTATCTAGCAACTAAGATAACATTGGAACATAAAGATAAAAGCTACTTTTAAACTACCTTAGGGGAGAAAAAGCCAGTAATTACTGAGCTATAATAAAAATATTCCATTGTGGACATTCTGAAATGCCTGAGGATTCAAAAACTTACCGAGAGTGCCCGGCAGCACTTCTACCAGAATACAGTACAGAGTTTTCAATGGCCGAGCTCCCAGCTCCGTCAGCTCCCAGGCTGAGTTCTCTATGTTCTCATGGGGTTTTACCTCTTCAATCTATAACTGGGGCAAGAGTGAGGAGGCACTTTCCTTATCTTGGTCCTGGAGGCAGGCTAATGCAGCTGCCACAGGTCCTCTTTCCCTTCTGATTACAGAATCATACCAACCTCAGCCTGCAGCTGGTGGAGACCACCTGCCTTTCCTCAGGCTGCGAGCAGCAGTGTGCTGAGCTGGGAGATCACAAAGAACGAACTGCTGGACTTTTTTTTTTTTTTTTATTGTTTATAAATTCCTTTTTCAGTCTGGAGGTAGAACTCACATTTTTTGACTTGATAAATTATAAACTCATCTTGCGAGGAAACTTCTTGCACTGCACTTTAAGTCTGAAGATCTGTTCCAAATGCCAAGAGCACCCACCATCTCGACTGCTCTGCCTTGCCCTTGAACTGAGAAAGGACACGGAGAAAGACAAGAACAGCAGCGCTCCAGCATTTCTTCACTAAAACTTTCCACGTGGCAGCTGTATTTTCAACACTATGGAAATGAGCCTTCCAACATTTTCTAGTGACCTAATTTTAATTAAAAATGCTCTCTCCCAAGAGACTGATACCCGGTATAAAGGCAAAGTTGTGAGCGAAGTGGAAACCAAGGAGGACTTCTCCCAGGCCTTTTTAGGTGAGTTAAACAGTCATGTTTTTACTACCAGCTGCATCTGTAGGTAACTAACTGTTGTTGGGAAGGCTAAGGTGTAACATATGAGACTAGTAGCTGTATGGCATTAAAACTCTCTGGATAAACTCCAGACTGGGTTTTATCTAAATGTGATTATTTTCATACTGCTTCATACAAACCACAGATCTGTTACTGCTTAGAAGTGTCAGGTGAGATGAAAATCAGGACACACCCAGGTGTTCTTGGGGAACCAGAGAAGGACTTTGTTCAATTGGGATTCTAGAAAACATCTTAAAATGAGGGAAGCAGCCTTCGGCGGGAGGCCACCTTCAGGTGGTGAGTGGGGGAGAGCTGAAAGGCTATCTTCCTTTAGATAATTCCTTCCAGTAAAAACTCTAATAAAGTGCACAAAATAGTCATTCCTCTTTTGGTTAAAACTACCACACCACTTCCCCCAGAACAGAATAAAGTTAGGAGTGAGAACAGAAAAATTTGTAAGACATAATTTTTTTCTAATTAATGCGTATGCGATTGAAACTTACTAAGAAAAACATGCAAAATATCACACCTGACATCAGATTTTTAGCACCAAAAGGCTAATCCTTCAAGTTTATAATTGGTAACTCTTTTAAGTTACAGACCTTAACTCATCAGATTTTGCCACTCTCCTACAGCTGTTTAAGAATTAAACATGTACAGCTCCAGCCTTCATGAAGTAGCATTACTTTATTAAGAATCTGTGTGTGTGTGTGTGTGTGTGTGTGTGTGTGTGTGTGTGTGTGTGTGTGTGTGTGTGTGTGTTCCTTGCTGGCCTGATACTTGTTACAGAGTTCAGGCTGGCTTCAGCCTTAGTCAATCCTTCTGTCTCAGCCTCAGAGTGCATGAGCTGCCCTTGCTGGCTTCACTGAGAATCCTAACCCTTCTGAGGAAGACAGACAAAAGTTATTGGAAGCTCCAAATCATTTCAGTAACTGGTACTTATGGTTCTCCAAGAAAATAGAACTTAAGGACCAAGAAAAACAAAGTTCTCTGAAAGTACATAAAAGTTTTAAAATTCATAAGGCATGGCATCTGGTTAAGGTGCTAGGCAGATGACATATCTAATAAGTATCACTGAATTGACAACTGAGTTAAATAGTCATCTTTGTTTACGTAAAAACAAAGTAAAGAGCAGTTTGAGATAGTTTCTGTCAAAGGAAATTAATACAAGCTAGTTTGCATAAAAGAAAACAACTGAATGCCAGAATTGATTCTATAAAGCTTGAAGGTATCACAAACTTAGTACCTGCAATTAACTGGGTTATTGTAAACAGTTTAGCTGTAAGAAAAAAAAAAAGCTGCTTGTTTCTTCTATTTTTGTTGTTGCTCAGAACGTAATCTTATAGTATATTTTTTATGGCATTTCATTATTAAGTAATAGGTAAGCAAATGCATTAAAAAACTGATCCCAGGTTATCACTGTAATGCTAAGGTGTCCACAGAAGCAGTAATCAAGGGACACTTGACACTGGGGTAAAAACATGACCCCGGGGAATAGGGAGGCATCTTTCTGCAAAGAGTGGATGATGAAGCATGATTTCTTCACCACAGAAGCACAGCCTAAGCAAACAAGTTTCCTGTAGTGACAGACCAGAAACGTATGAGATCTGAATCTGCCTTTTCAGAGTCTGGTCTACACAGAGAACTAAGCGTCCTAGTACCCCCACCAAACAGAACACGTCTCTGGGAACTTCTTTAGACGTGATGGGGGGGATTTTTACATTGTTAGACCATTTGTTGTGCTGTTTGAGTCCATTTAGATCTGTGTAGGCATGAGGACACTTCTGTTAAGTGGGACATTTCTCATAAGTTTTAAACCAGGAAAAAAATTCACTGCTTGTTTCTTTTTTTTCTTTCTTTTTTTTTTTTTTGGTTTTTCGAGACAGGGTTTCTCTGTGTAGTTTTGGAGCCTGTCCTGGAACTCATTCTGTAGCCCAAGCTGGCCTTGAACTCACAGAGATCCACCTGGCTCTGCCTCCCAAGTGCTGGGATTAAAGGCATGCACCACCATCATCCTCACTGCTTGTTTCTAAAACACTGCATGGTAAACAAAAAAAAAAAAAAAAAAAAAAAAAAATACATTCAGGTCTATCTTCCTATCTTCCTACATGTCCACTGTACCTCTTCTGGTTGTTTTTGTTGATGAGTCAATCATTTTATCTACAGGTAAGGTTTTGTGCATTTATTCTCACAATGCAGTTTCTGCTTTCCCAATCAATTTCTACTCTTTTATTTTCCTTCATCTTTATTCAGATTTCCTTTCTTCTTTCCTAACCTCTTGTCTTGGATAGCCTAACTATACTATCCCATAACCTTATAGAAACTTGCAATTAGAGGTTTCTAACATTCAGTTTATAATTTTCATATATACTCAGTACAAACTAGTTCAAAATTGTTCACATTTGTATCCCTACTGATAACTTTCTGTCAGTTACATATTCTTGTTACCTCAACCTTTCTTAGTTAAAATCTGCCTGATACAGCTCATTCTACCCTCCATTTTCAACAACACATGACAATTCCATATTCATCTATTCTAATTAGTGATTTACTTATTCTGCCCTTTTATCTTGGAGTTTCTATTTACTTTTTCTCCTTTTCTAGTTTTCTCCTTTCGAGACAGGGTAACTGCAGCGGCCATCCTGGATCTTATTGTTTGTGGCACTCAGAATCAAACCAAGGGCTTTGTGCACGCTAGGCAACTGCTTTACCACTGAGCCAGTCCCCCGGCCCCACAAGGAATCACTCGTAATCTCATTTAGAAGTTCACAGCTCAACTCAGCTACCCTCATCTTTTTCTTTTCCTTTCTTCCCTTCCTCTCCTCTCTCATGCTTCCCTCTATTTTTAATTTCGTGGTTTTTCAAGAAAGAATTTCTCTTTGTAGCCCTGGGTGTCCTGGAACTTGCTCTGCAGACCAGGCTAGCCTGGAACTCGAGATCTACCTGCCTCCGCCTCCTGAGTGCTGGCACCAAAAAAGCGCTCCCCTTCTTCCCTTTGGAAAGGGTTTCCTTTTGCAGCTCAAGCAATAATAGCATGAACTCAGCAATCACTGGCCTGAGCCTCCAGGAACGCTGGGGTTACAGGTGTGAGCTATGATGCCTGGTTTCACTATCCTCACTCTTGGGACGCTTTCAGTGTGAAAAACTCATGCGACTGGTCTCCAAAACCTTTGCTTCAACTTTTCTCTATGTGCTGCAGACCTTGAGCACATTAAGCAATAAAGCAGCTGCTCTACCACGGAGCTACACTCCAAAGCTCAGCTCTGCTTTGTCTAATACTTCTATTAGAAGAAACTAGGCATTTCATTGTTCTATATAGCCATTGCCTATCTCGATTTGACTTTTCCTTTGCTCATTATCCTTAAAGATTTTCATTATTTTTAACTGTATGTGTGCTGTGTGTCTGTGAGTGGGTATGCAGTCCTCTACAGAACAGCAAGCTCTCTTCCCCGCTGGGCCACCTTCCACTCTCTCTCTCTCCACTTTGTCATCCTCTCTTTTTCTTCACCATTGTTTAAATTCTTCTCATTTCTTCTGTGTTCAATTTTTTTCCTAAACTGTACCTTTGGAATTATGCTACTGTTTAAATGAACTGAAATTAAAGATCAGTGATTAAAGTGAACTACAATTGAAAACTCAGCAGCACCGGCACCATTTCAAGGCCCAGGAGGCTTGGAAGCCCCTCCAGCTGGGCTCTCCCAGAGACCAATGCTTCCAATGCTCTGCTGTTGGAATGCTCTCCTGAATTCCTCGCCGGTTCGTTGTTGTCGTGTCCCCCCCGCCCCCGGAGTCGGAGTGGTCGGTCTGACGGGGGCTCTTTTGAATCCACCTCAAGCAACCTCTGGTTTCTTCTGTCTCTGCCATATGCAGCAGGGTGAACATTTATTCCCATTGTGCCTGGGCCTATCCCAATGACTAAACCTAAGACTTACATCTTTTATAGATTCTGGAAAGTTCTCCATTATAATTTCTTCAATTATTGCCTCTTTTAAATCAACTTTAACATCCTGACAATCTTGCCCATCATGGAGACTTTCTAATCATCCTACTTTCATTCCTTTTTCCCTTTTGAGGATTCAGTCTCTATTTCCTCACATAGTCCTCCTAGTTTACCAATGTGTGTGTGCATGGGTTTTGTTGTTTTTTTGTCCACAACCTCCTTTTTTTTTTCTGAGACAGGGTTTCTCTGTGTAGCTTTGGTGCCTGTCCTGGATCTTGCTCTGTAGACCAGGCTGGCCTCGGACTCTCAGAGATCCGCCTGGCTCTGCCTCCCGAGTGCTGGGATTAAAGGCGTGCGCCGCCGCCACCACCACCTGGCCTCATGTGTGCATGTTTAAAGCTGTTGTTAATTAGTTGCTGAATCCAGGTAGAGTCTATTTTTGTAACTAAAATTTTAATTTCTGTAAGTTCTACTTGGTTACTTTTCGAGTCTACTTGTTATTTTTAATAGCATTTGACTCTGAAGTTATTTCTTCTTTTTAATTTATAATCCACATTTGATAGTACACCCATTAAGTTCTCCAAGTGGTTGTCCATTAACTGAAGTTCCGGAGAAGGGCTGTCTAATGCTGCTCTTTCTTGTATAGTATCTCTCACTGTTCCCTGTGAATTACCTCCTTGCATATCTGTAACTTTGGACCACAAAGCTTGTGTGACATTTGTGGGCTGCCTGGGTTACAGACACATCAAAGAGTCTTGCAATTGCTTCTGCCCAGTATTTTTGAATACTTGCCGGACAGTGATTAATTTTATGCTAATTTCTGCCTAAGACTGTACACCTAGCAGTTTACCTCAGACCCAGAATTTCTATGATGAAAGGCCTATGGTTATATCTTTTGGGAAGACATTTTCTATTGAACCTATAACTCAGACTTTGATACACTTAGCTGTCATCTCATGAAGCTGACAAACATCTTTTTAATTAACTGATATGCATAGAGCATTAGATCTGGCTAGACAGTGGTATCTTTGTCTCAACTCTAACTTTCCACATTTGTGAAATCTTGTCTCCTCATCCTACCACACAAAATAAGACCATCCTTAATTTAGGAGACTTCTCGTCCCCAAGGACCCATAATAGCTGACAGCAAGTGTTAAGATCACAGGTCTCTCACTGAAGCTTTCAGTTTTCACTTTGTATTGGTTCATGGAAAGGTCCTCTATTCCCTCTTTGGTTCTGCTATGTACTTAATGTTTCATATAGCAAAAGAACTTTGTAACACCATGGCCTACCTGTCAGAAGTGTTTCTATTGAGTATTTAAAAACAAACAAAAAAGATTTGGGAATCTAGGCATACCTATAATTCCAGCAGAGAATCAAGAGTTTAAGGTCATACAGTGAGTTGGAGATCATCCTGGGCTACAAAAAACACTGTTTCAAACAACAACCAACCAAAGGCTGGGGAACAGAGGATGTAGCTCAGTGGTACCCATTACTGTAGAATGTACAAAGCCCTGGATTCAACTTTCAGCTAACATCTGATTACTTGAATAAAAAGTAGTCTTAAAGATTTAATTTTAGCATATGTATCTTTTTTTCAATGTCTATCTCAACCTGTCTGTATCTAAAATGTTGAACATAATATCTGTAAAGAGAAACAAAGAGAGCTGAGGGTGTAGCATGTATAAGGTACTTGGCTTGTAAAAAGGAGGGAAAAGGGGTGGAGAGAACTTCCTGAGGAGCAGGCTCCTGGTGGCTCCTGTGAGAAGTGATCAAGGAAACACTACAGGCCTGGCTTATGAGGGAATCATGCTAAAACTTAAGTATTTACAGTTGTTTACTAATAAGATCACCTGGCTTGAATCTAAGATACAATACAACACTTAACAGATTTAAGTGATTCATACAAGGTCACAGTAAGATGGCAAAGCTTCCATCTGTCTGTAATCAAACTCCACTCTAAGGAAGTACTACCACGGTAAAGCCTTCCTTAGGGATTCATTCTGCAGCTTTTGAATGCAGAAATCATTTATAAATTTCAGAAAGGAATGACTAAATGGGAGGCATAGAAGCCTCCTCTGTGTATGTCCTATTTAAACAGGACAGAGTAAATGGTATGCTGGAGTACAGATTCGTGCTGTGGGCTTCCCTCGTTCAACATGGCAAGTTCAAAGGGCTCAAGCAAATTCAAAACATCATCCCTTACATTTACTGGCCGCATCCTGGCGCTCAGCAGTCAGCCACATACAGCAGGCGGTCAGTGTTAGTGCTGGTAGAGAAGCCTTCCACCACGCAGAGTTCTAGCATACAGCAAGGCTGCTCTAGAGGGAGCTGTGTAATTCTGCGGTTGCAGTGAAGGACACTGGCTCTGAAGAGCAATGATGCTGGAGTCTACATCTCTCAGCAGCTTCATAACGCCTGGACAAGTTTCTAGACACCCGAGTATCTTGTCTGTTCATCTTTTAAGATGGGAATCAGAGAGATGGAGACATGAACATCACTGCTGTTCAGTAACTGCAGAATCTGCAACCCCTCAATCCCTCAATGAGGTCCAATTAAAGCCTTCTGTAGCTACCACAAGGCTGTAGACAGAATGAAAATACAGTATTTCCCAGAAATTCATGAGAATCATTGACTCCAATCAAAGTATCTTCTAAGATTTGACCTTTTTCTTGGGGAGCAGGTGAGCAAGTATTTTGTATAAAGAAAAGCTAAAAAAGAAATACAGCAGTTTAGAATTGGAAAAAGTTACAGTTCAATGGTTGTCCCCACCCTCATTTACTCTAAAACTGACCTGAGTGAGAAAAAGCTGGGTATGAAGTATCATTTGAGTTAAATGGGCCAGGTATTTTGGTGGCATCTCCCATGGGAGAATGACGAAAGAACAGCTAAAGGATCAGGTATAATTACCCATACACAGAATCAGATCCTAGCATTTATTTAACAGACAAATCCCCAAACAATTCAACAGTTTCCTGACCCAACAGAGCTACGTTCTGTGTTTATGACTCATTAGACAATCGTACACCCAGGAGAGTCCTAAGACTCCACATCACCCCATGCCAGTAGTCCTCAACCTGTGGGTCGAATGACCCTTTCAGGGGTTGCCTAAGACCACTGGAAATACCAGGTATTTGCATGATGACTCATAGCAGCAGAATTGCAGTTGTGAAGTAGCACGAGGAACTGTACCAAAGGCCGCAGCATTAGGAAGGTTGAGAACCACTGCCCTATGCTGTGGGACCACCTCTGATGCAGCGCCTCCGTTATTTAATGTCGCCCTCAACAGGATGACCTGGGTAAGTGAGTTCTCTGTTCAAGTAAGGAAATGTTTCTATACTTTGAAAGCTTTCTAAAAACAAAGACAAACAAAACAAAACCACAAACAAACAAAAAGCATTAGTTCACTTTTCTCCATAAGAATATTTCAATTAATCTATGAATACTGCTGATGATTAAGGTCTACTAATCTATGATACTGTAATGGGTTAAACTTATAGAACTCTGACAATTTTATGTTGATCCCAGTTACAGTCTAGACAGCTGTTAGGTATTGACATAATAAAGCCAGATGATAGATAAGGTTTGCTTATAAATCTCCCTATTTGTTCTGCACAAGCACTAGAGAATCACTTCCAAAGAGCCCAAACTCTGGTAGGTTCTATTTGCTTTTTTGTTAGTTTGGCTTTATAGGCAGGGTTTCACTATGTAGCCTTGGCTGGCCTGTGTGGACCAGGCTGGCCTTGAACACACAGAGATCCACCTGTCTCTGTCTCCTGGGTGCTGGGAATAAGGGTGTGCTCCACCTCCAGCATGCCAGTGTCAGTCAGTTTCACAAGACTGCAACTGTGAAGGACTCAGGCTTATGCTACAGGTAATCAGGTGCACCAGTCCCTTGATGATTTTCCCCGATGACGTGGAGGAGCAACACAGAACTGTCAGAACAGTAAAAAGCAGAATTTATGCCCTTTCACCTTAAAAATTTAGTCAGTGGACAGGGTGGTGGCGCACACCTTTAATCTCAGCACTCGGAGGCAGAGGCAGGAGGATCTGTGAGTTCAAGGCCAGCCTGGACTACAGAGGGAGATCCAGGAAAGAAAGACACAAAACTACACAGAGAAACCTTGTCTCAAAAAAACAAAAAACCAAAAAAAAAAAAAAAAAAGGTAGATGTTCTTTTGAAGAATTTCCCCACAATGGAAATTTTGTAACATTCCACTCTTCTCACTAGCTCACATAAATCCTGACCTTACAGGTACTAAATACCATGCTTCTTTGAGCTATGAGCTTATAGCACGGGTTATCCAGCCTCCAAAGTGCTGGGATTGCGAGTATAGACTACCATTCCTGGCTCAAAAAGTGTCTCTAATATGTATGGAGGATTTAAAATTTGAGAGGATGTAAAAACCTGAGAAACAGTTGACTGAAAAACCAAGAGATAGACCTTATTTTGCTTACTTAAAAATGAGCAAGAATGAATTTGGGGCTTCCAGCTTTCTAAACCACTGTTTTCATAACCCTATGGGTTAGACAAACTGCCCCTCTGTCCTCAATCACACTTCTAATACCCACACTGAACTATCAGAATCCAACGTACATTTTGTGTGTTTGTGTTTCTGGAGATCAAACCCAAAGCCTATGAAGGCTAAGGATTCATCTACCACTGAGCAATATCCTTGCCCTTTAAGTACATGTTTTTGAACAGATGGTCCCGTACTTATGATAATCTGACGTAAGATCTTTTGCTTACAAATGAAGTGAATGAAACCCGTACTTTGGACTGTACCTTGCCTTCAGAGTAGGGACAACGGGCAACTCTACTGCAGTGCTGGACACAACCACCAACCACAGCTCCCACTCCCAGAGCATCACGGGGACAACCAGTAATCTACAGTGCACTGTGCTGCTGAGCTATGATAGCTGGTAGCTTAAGTAGACTGACGAACTTTTAATTTACGATAGATTTGTCAGCAAGTAACACCAACGTGAGGTGAAGAACATGTATACGCTACTTTTTCGAAAGGGTTACTCTGAGCTTTGTTGACTGAATTTCAATCACTATTAAAATGTGTAAAAATGCTTGAAAAGATCTTGGACTAGGAACTCTCCATCTAATTGTATGCTATTGGGGATATTATTTTAAGGTGTGTTACTTTGGTTTATGTTGCCATTTTTTAACTCTGTGAAGCTGTGTTACGTTGCCTGTCTAAAACACCTGATGGTCTAATAAAGAGCTGAACAGCCAATAGCAAGGCAGGAGAAAGGATAGACAGGGCTGGCAGGCAGAGAGAAGAAATAGAAGGAGAAATCTGGGAAAGGAAGGAGCCAGCCACCCAGCTACACAGCAAGCCATGAAGTAAGAAACAAAGATTTACAGAAGTGAAAGAAAGACAAAAGCCCAGAGGCAAAAGATAGATGGATACTTTAAATTAAGGAAAGCTAGCAAGAAACAAGCCAAGCTAAGGCCAGGCATTTATAAGCAAGAATAAGTCTCCATGTGTGATTTATTTGGGAGCTAGGTGGCGACCCCCAAAGAGTAAAGAGCCAAAAACAACCAACAACAGTATGCCATGCACCTTTGAGTCTTAGTTGACCAAACTACCTGTGTATCCTACACAGGTTACTTTCTATCATTAAAGCACACAGCTTTTGACACAGTATTTGTACCTACTAAACACTCTATTAAACTAGCAGGTTGAAAAGTGCCACCATCCATGGCAAAGTCCTTTCACTGTGGAAAGCATGAGTATCTGCTCTCATTTTGTCTCTCGGACTAAGTTCTGTTGCTCAGGGATAGGAACTGACAAGAATCGGCACTACAGCAAAAACAAAGGACTAAATATTTCATAACAGAAACAAATACAATGCTAACAATTGGGCTGGATAGTATAGTTAACTAAAATAACCTAAGTTAGTTACTTGCAAAAGTCTTTTCATTTTAGAGCTCGCTTAAAATGTTTGCCTTTTGGGCTGGTAAGACATGCAGTTGATGAAGGGACTGGCCATCAAGCCTGACAACCCGAGTGAGTTCCATACCTGGAACCGACATGGTGGACGGCGAGAACTGAAAGTTGTCCTCCATACATGGGCTGTGGTGGATGTGCACTCATGAGTTCACAGTCTTTTTTTTTTTTTTTGGTTTTTTCGAGACAGGGTTTCTCTGTGTAGCTTTGCGCCTTTCCTGGAACTCACTTGGTAGCCCAGGCTGGCCTCGAACTCACAGAGATCCGCCTGGCTCTGCCTCCCGAGTGCTGGGATTAAAGGCGTGCGCCACCACCGCCCGGCTATGAGTTCACAGTCTTATACAGAGATAAATTTAGAAGAGTTCGATCTTTTACCAAGACACATATTAATAATCATAGAGTATAGACCATATTTTGTATAATTTGAAACTCCAAACTCTAACATCCTGAAACTGAAGCGCCTCTGTTCAGTGTAAACAGATATACTCACAGCTTGCATTTCTATACAGAAGAAATGGTTCGTGGAGCTGAAATTCCAAATCTTTATTCACTGGTTCGACCAGGTTGTGCATGTTTAGTCGGTTGACAATGGTGAAACCATGGTAAGGTGAAGCGGACCTTAGATTTAAAGAAAGGGAACATGTTACCTTTCAATCTGGAGAAGAGGTATCTATTTTTTTCTTCACTAAAAAATGCCTACATTATCAACATGACATGATTAACATTTGAAACCATGAACAAAAACACAAGGCAGGGATGTAACTCAGTGAGAGTGTTTGCCTAGCATGAACAAAGTCCTGGGGTTAGGCCTCAACTCTTTTTTGTTTTTCGAGACAGGGTTTCTCTGCATAGCTTTGCGCCTTTCCTGGGTCTCGCTCTGTAGACCAGGCTGGCCTCGAACTCAGAGAGATCCGCCTGGCTCTGCCTCCCGAGTGCTGGGATTAAAGGCGTGCGCCACCACCACCCCGCAAGGCCTCAACTCTTGAAAGTCAGACCATCCCGTTTGCTCCTAAGTGCTGATAAGGATTCAGTTCCTCAGTGTCACAGTCAAGTCACCGAGGTCCCACCCCACTTCACCTCCTGTGTCTTTCCTGCTTCCGCTGCTCTGGCTGTCACTGTCTGCAGGTGTGCTCCCACCTAAAGACCTGTCTGAACTCCTGCTCCCCAATGAGCACCACCCCCTTATCTCCAGCAGGCATGTGCTCAAATGTCACCACCTCACCTCAAAACCCACCTACTGTTTGTCTATTTACCATCTTTCTCCACTACTAGAATGTACGCTCCCTGCATCTGAGGAGCTTTGCCTCCCCCCATACATGTCTACATAAGCATGTATTGACATAAGATTGACATAGGCATGTAATACATATATGCTGGAAGAAATACCATTTTTTAAATATGGTACAAATATGTCTATGACTGCTACTCATAGCAGCAATAATCTTCCTTACATTAAATAGTTTTTGGATGTTTTTTCCTGAGTTAGATGGACTTGACCCCTACAGTAAGAATGCACTTAGTTTCTTTACTAAGGGATTCAACACACAATGCACTGAACGTTCCTCAAGCTAACACAACACTCTCTTCAACCCAACTCAAGACAAACAGAACCAGACAATCATCTTGCTGCCACCACTCCAAGTTCTAGAAAACAAGGGATGTGCCTTTAAGAACAAGCCCTATAGGCATCTCGAAAGACAAGTGTCCCATGACTGTCATAGCCTGTGGTCTGTCCAAACAAGGTAAGGCTGTAAACCATTGCAAATTACCAATGTAAAGAATTTTCAGGAGCTTAAAGTAAATAGATATACAATTATGAAATAACCTAGGCAGTCTAAACTCTCAAACTAAAATAGGTATGATGAAGACTATACAGCCCAGAACTTTGGGGAAGAAATGGGAAAGGGGCAGAACCAGTCATAGAGGACAAACTCTCATTCGAGACTACAGATCAGCAAGACCGACATCTGAGCTACTACAGTTAATGTGTACTGTATCCACAGACACTCATACGTTCATCCTTTTTAATATGGGAGGGCTGGGCAGCATCTCCTTGAGATGCATTATTAGAAATGGATTTCTATCCCGAGATAACTGTGTCAGGCTGAGTAGAGAAGCAGGCTAGGGTAGGAGTGCACTGCCTGCGTGGATGGAACTGGAAGGAAACAAACAGGAAGGCTCCAAAGAAACACCAGAAACGGACCATGCTGTAACAAGAGACTGCTCCCCGTTCAAGTGAAATAGAAAGAGACTTAAAAAACTTACCTTCGATACACAAATAGGGTCCCTTCTATATCAGTCTTCTCCTGTAACAGACAATAATTCTGTTAGTTTTCCCCTAATAAACCAAAGCCAAATGGTTTTAGTGGAGAAGAAATGCTTTCAGACCAACTTGTTTTATTTATTGTGAAACCAAGAGAGATACAGAGAGACAGAGAGGGTGTGTGTGTGTGTGTGCGTGCGCGCACGCATGCAGGTGCTTGTATAGAGGTCAGTGGTCATCCTCGGGTATCACTCCTCAGGAACTGTCCATCTTGTTCTTTTGAGTCAGGGTCTCTCACTGGCCAGAGGCCAGACAATTAAGCTAGGCTTGCTGGTCAGTGAGCCCCAGGGAATCACCTGCCTCTACTTCCCTAGTGCTGGATTGGAAGAGCACAATACTACACCCAGCTTTTTATGTGAGTACCTCAGGGTACAATTATGTGGGTACAATTCTTTACAAATTGTGTATCCATTCAACTCTACAGGTGTTTATATGAGTGTATGCAATATCCAATCCAGCATGTCTACATCTGTAGCATTTTTGTATTTTAACGGTAAGGAACATTAAAAAAACAAAACAAGCCGGGCGGTGGTGGCGCACACCTTTAATCCCAGCACTTGGGAGGCAGAGCCAGGCGAATCTTTGTGAGTTTGAGTCCATCCTGGTCTACAAAGTGAAATCCAGGACAGGCTCCAAAGCTAGACAGAGAAACCCTGTCTCGAAAAAACCAAAAAAAAAAAAAAAAGCAAAAACCCCCCCAAAACAAAAAAACAAACCAAAAAACACCACTTTTATGTACTCATTTTTAATTAAAAATGTGCATGCATGTTTTGCCAGCACATATGTCTGTGCACCATATGTGGGCCTGGAGCTCACAGAAGATAGAGGGCATTGGAACCCTTGGAACTGGAGTTACAGATGGATGTGAGCTGATATGTGGGTGCTGAGAGTTGAACCCAGGTCCTCTGGTTTCAATGCTCTTAGCTACTACTGAGCTATCTTTCCAGCCCCAGCCTTACCTTTGCAAAAGCTAAAACCTTCCAACCAGGTATCTTAATATCAAGTCAAAGTATTTTGTGTTGCAACTCAAAAAACCAAAAGCAAAATCAAAAAAAAAAAACAAAAACAAAAAAACAACAACAACAAACAGTCTATCAAAGTTAATA
The DNA here is from genome assembly GCF_049852395.1 of Peromyscus maniculatus bairdii. Classification (NCBI taxonomy): domain Eukaryota; kingdom Metazoa; phylum Chordata; class Mammalia; order Rodentia; family Cricetidae; genus Peromyscus; species Peromyscus maniculatus. The sequence goes on along the minus strand of NC_134860.1, from coordinate 4,334,345 downwards.
GAAAGAGAAAGTAAACTGATACCAGAGCTGAACTCAGGCACTGGGGCTAACGATGCACAGCTGTACACCACTGAACCAAATCCCTAACCCTCTAGTAATTTTCTTATAAGATACTTTGTTTCATCTCTGGAGAATTTAGGATTATTTTCATTAGTAACACATTTTGTGGTTAGTTAAGGACTACTACCAAACATAACTTTTTACTTTTTTTTTTTTTTTTTATCATGGATAGAAACCATTCTGACTCAGGCAATTCTGGTAGGTTTTTTAAATAAGCACCTGAAATTTTGATTAGGAAATTGTAACTTGGACTGGGTATATAACCCAGTGGTAGAGTTATGATGCTTACATAGCATCATGAGGCCCTGGGTTTGATCTTCTGCACTGCAAGAAATAAAACAAGAAAATACAACCCATTAGTATTCTTTCATTTGTTGTGATAAATGTTTAGTCAGGTAGGCCGGGCAGTGGCCTTTAATTAAGTGCTTTAATCCCAGCACTTGGGAGACAGAGGCAGCCGGATCTCAGTGAGTTCAAGGCCAGCCTAGTCTACAAAGCGAGTTTCAGTACAGCCAGGACTATTACACAGAGAAACCCTGCCTCAAAAAACAAACAGGTTTTAGGCACATGCGTGGTGCTTTTAATTTTTTCTAAAGTCAAATAATCCTATCAGTCCGGAGTTCATGACCTACATTGGATCTTGATATTTTAAATGTAACCACAAAATTACCAAAATTTAATGTTAGTTATATCAATTTATTGTGATAAAAATTAAAAATGAATGAAGATCTGTTTCTTATACATGTCTTTTATGCCACGATGAAACTTTCCCTTCTTGAGGGCTTTTTTTGCCTTTAAAAATATTCTCATTAGAAGAAAATGGCAGCCAGCTGTCTCAGAGTAAAAGTAAACTTGCCTCCCGAAATACATTAGGCAAAGTTACAACTCACCATTCACTATGAGAAAAGATGGTGGACACACCATGTATCAAGGTCCAAACAAACCAACAGCAGCTTAGTTTTCACTTACAGAACTCCATGGTTCAAATCCTCAAGTGTTGTAAGCCTTTGTGGAAAACTACAAATAGCTAACAGTAATAAATGCTACCTACAAATTCTCACCATTTGCCTGCCACCCCTATTTCACAAATTCACACATAGATCAAGCAAAGAAAAATGATGCAAAATACTTCAAGCTAAGGCCCTGTTTAAAAGAGGTACAAGGGTAGAACAGTTTATAATTTCACTCTTGGTTGCTTCCTACATCCTTTTCTCTTCCAGAAGGACGAAAATTATGGAAACTTCTTCTCAAGTAACTTTTATAAGTGACAATGAGTTTCCACAAAATTACATCTATGTATCAGTATCACACTGAATAAAAGTTACAATACTTCAGCGTTTTTGTTAAAGGGCCTCATTACTTGTTGAAGTGTGACCGCCAATCATTGATCAAGTCTATCCAACCGACGGTTGCCCATTAAAAGCATGAAGCTTCTACAGCTGAATGAATAAATTAGGAAGAGTCGAGCACAAGAACATGGAAAATCATGTGACCAGCTCCAGGTGCTTTAGCTGAGGCTAACCAGAGTCAGTGAATAGGCACTGTAACTTTTTCGTAACTCCATCGCCACTCACAAAGTCCAGAAAGTACTCAGATGTGAGCCATCAAGGAGATGTACCACTGGTGTCTTTTCCCTGCAAAAAAGGTTCCAAGGAATCCAATTCTTACCGTAGTAGCCCTTTCCCAAAATGCCTTGAAATCTTTCCCCAAACTCTGGAGATAAAGAGTAGTTCGACTGAAGCTGGACTAACTCTTGAAACTGATTTTTTAAGCTTCAAACCCTATCATCTCATTTAGGTCGGCTGGGGGAGAGGGGTGGACTTTGTAATTAAATACATGTAATGTACCTAATACTTCTCAACGTCTCAAACACAGGTTTTCAGTCACTTTTTAAAAAATCCAACTTGTCTTATATCCTTCCAATGCAACGTGTAAAGAAGGTGACCCACTCAAGTCCCCAGAGCCGACCCCCAAGGACTGACCTGCCTCGTTCCTCCCCTCTCCATGATTTTCCCCGCTATGCCTCCGGCCTGCTTCTCCAGCTTCTTTCCTCCCACCCCCCGTGTCACCCCTCTGGCTCTGCCCGGGCCTCGAGGAGAGGTTCTGGCCTCGCCTCAGCCGTCCTAGTCCCCGGCTTCGCTCCCCCACCCCCAATCCTAAACTGCCTGCGCGGCCCCTTTAAGAGGCGGCAGCGGCCAGGCTGGCACCCCCGGCGGCGGGGCCTCACTCACCCACTGGTTGGCCTTAGGGCAGAAAGTGTAGAGCGCGACCTGGCCCGTGAGGTCTGCGATGCTGGTGATATAGGGGTCGTGTCGCTTCAGGGCCGCCAGACTCATCTCCTGCCCTGCCCGACTCAACGACTCCATCTTGGATCCCGGAGCCGAGCCCCTCCGGCGGGGGCGGGCTCGAGAACAGGAAAGTGCCATCCCGCCCAAGTTCCCCCAGCTCCGGCAGCCCGCCGCTTCCGCCCCTCCGCCCGGCCTCACGGAGGCTGGTACGGCAGCTATTCTGTTCCGCCGCTCCCACGCCCTGGGAGCCTGGTTCCGACCTCCTTCAGGCCCCATCGGCCGGAAAGTCCCGGCGTCCGTCCGCGGCTGCGCCGTGGCGCTTAAGTAGTCGCGGGGCTTCGGTCACCTGGCGGGGTTCGAGCTCGGCCCGCGAGCGCGCCCGCCTCCGGCCCGCTGGGCGGGACCCCGTCCCCGGGGCTGTCCCGAGGTCGGGCGCAGAACCAAAATGCTGCTGTGGGAATGAGTCTGTCTCCACGGACCGTTTAGAAGACTCAGAACAAACGAGCAAGTGTGTGTGTGTGTGTGTGTGTGTGTGTGTGTGTGTGTGTGTGTGTGTGTGTGCACGGACCGTTTAGAAGACTCAGAACAAACGAGCAAGTGTGTGTGTGTGTGTGTGTGTAGAAGACTCAGAACAAACGAGAAAAGTGTGTGTGTGTGTGTTTAGAAGACTCAGAACAAACAAGAAAGTGTGTGTGTATGTGCACGCGCGCTGCATGTCAACCTCCGACCTCAGACTGCACCTTCACTGTTAACAAAGCCAAATGTTGAAAGAAATGTTTCAAAGCAGCCAAACTAGTTTGCCTGGAACTACCCAGGACTTGGTCTATCGCTTTCTCTACCCCTTTGCGTTTTCTCCCTTGAGTCCCAGGTAAATATTTCTATCATTCCGGATTAAAGAACACCATTATTTTCTAAGAAGATAACTTAAAATCAAACAAAAAACAGCCGGGCGGTGGTGGCTCAGGCCTTTAATTCCAGCACTCGGAAGGCAGAGACAGGTGGATCTGAGTTCAAGGCCAGTATGATCTACAAGAGCGAGTTCCAGGACAGCCAGGGCGGTAACACGGAGAAACCCTGTCTCAAAACAACAAAACAAACCCCAAACATTTATTCGGCATCTTAAGGAGTTAGGTACTACTAAAAAGTAAAACAAAGTGCCCAGCCTTATTTTCACTGTTACTTTAAAAACCAACGTTTTCCTTTATTGAAGACACCTCGGTACAATTGAACATTTTTGAAAGGACAACCTCTACATTTTCATCAAAACACCACCACATATTTATATTGCTTATGGTTTTACACCCCAAGATCATTTATGGAATCGTGTGTGGAGCAAGTACAAAAGCAGGGAAAGGAACATGTTACTTATTCACGCTTCCCTCACGTGTATTTTAGATGAATTTATAGAGTAGTGGCCACTTCTGAGTTTCCAATTGTTTGGGCTCTGGGAGGAGCTGAAAGCAAGCAAATAACCGCCATGCTAGACATTCCAGAGGGTGGAGCCCTTAATCCCATCTGAGGCAGAAAAGCTTTCTAGGAGGAGGTAATGTCTGGACTGGTGCTTTGGTGAATAGGTGTTCCCTGGGAAATCAAAACAGAAACTGAGGTTTGCTTCACAGCCCAGTGGTGAGAGGGAACCTACCATTTAATTGATGATTTAATTCAGACTTCAGAGAAGAAGTCAGTGGCTCAAAGTTTCACACCAGTTAGGAGGATTCTGGTGTTAGAATCTCTGGGATCCTTTATTCCACATCTGGGCCACCTTTCTTTCACCCAGTGGTGGGTAGGAGTCCCGTTACTTTCTGTACCTTCAGTTACCCTCTGTACCCTAATTTTAATGTTATTATTTAAAATTTTAAATTTACATATGTGCATATGTGTCTGTGTAAATTTATGCCAACATATGTTTGTAGGACTGCCTGTGGAGGCCAGAAGAGGGTGTTGAAGCCCTTGGAGCTTAAGTTAGAGGCATTTGTGAGCCTCCGGACCTGGGTGATGGATCTGGACTCAGGCCCTCATGGCTGAGCAGCATGTGCTCTTAACAGTGGAACCATCTCCCCAGCTCTTAATATATTAAGTTAGGTACTAAATTCAGAGACACACGAGGTACTGTCTTTAGCTTCCTTTTTCTTATGTAGCTGTTCTAAAATAATCCAAACTATTTCCTTTCATTGTGAAATGTTGTCCCCCACGAATGATTGAGCTGTTGCTATCTTAAAGTCAGAGCAAACAATGACTACCTCAGAGCTCCTCACAAGGTTGGGCCTATTAACATGTTCCCTTGGAGAGAAGGGTGGCTCACTAGCGGTCATGAGACCACCTGGGAGGCCTGGCAGAAACCCAAGGGAGGAAGGCTGTGGATAATCCCTCATCCAAACACCTGTCAGTAAGCAAGTTAGACCTGGGGAGAAACCCTTCTTTAGTATGATGTTTGTACCCTGGGGAAAACAGACACTTGGTCACATCTCCCAAGGGAAAGCAACACCTTTTAATCCACTATTTCCAATCAAGCAAGGCTAAACTTGTGAAGTAGGCCAAGCTTTCATATTTTGGAATAGAAAATTCTCTTCAAAACGCTTTGTTTTCCAGACAAGGTCTTGCTGTGTAGCCCAAGCTAGCATGAAACTCACCAATTAGGCTAGACCAGCTGCTGGGTGAGCTCCAGGGAGTCCCCTTTATATGCCTCCCCAGAGCTAGGATTACAAATGTGTTACCACACCTGACTTTTTTGTTTGTTTTGAGACAGTTTCTCTGTGTAACAATCTTGGCTGTCCTGGAACTCACTTTGTAGACTAGGCTGGCCTCGAACTCACAAAGATCCATCTGCCTCTGCTTCCCAAGTGCTGGGATTAAAGGCATGCACCATGACCACCTGGCAAAGATGATGATGATGATGATGATGATTTTATTTTTTTGGCTTTTTGAGACAGGGTTTCTCTGTGTAATAGCCCTGGCTGTCCTGGAACTCTGTAGACCAGGCTGGCCTCAAACTCACCGAGATCTGCCTGCCTTGACAACTTACATTTTTATATGAGTTCTGGGACTAGAATGTAGGTCATTTTGAATGTAGGTTTTGGGGTTGGGGATTTAGCTCAGTGGCAGAGCGCTTGCCTAGCAAGCATAAGGCCCTGGGTTCGGTCCCCAGCTCTGGAAAAAAAAAAAAATTGTAGGTTTTTATTGAGTTATCTCCCCAGCCCTGTTGTTATTATTTTGAGGCTAATCTGGTCTTGAATTTATTATGTATATCAGATTGATCTCAAACTTGTGATCCTCCTCTCAGCCTACTGAATGGTGAGCTTACAGTTTTGTGCCTCCATACATGGCTTCAATTATTAAAAAATAAATAAATAGGGCTGGAGAGATGGCTCAGAGGTTAAGAATACTGGCTACTCTTCCAGAGGTCCTGAGTTCAATTCCCAGCAACCACATGATGGCTCACATCCACCTGTAATGGGATCTGGTGTGCAAGCATACATGCAGGCAGAATGTTATATACATAATAAACAAACAAACAAACAAACAAATAAATAAAAATGATTTAGAAACAAAAACCTAAGAGGCAGTCAATCTCACCCCTGCTCTACTGTGAGCTGATCTGTGGTAAATCATGAAGCATTCCTGTGATGATGTTTTCATTGTTAGGGTATTTTGTCATAGCAACCAGAAATGAAATCAGGACATTGCCATTTAAAATTATGGGGTTAATCTGTACTGTACGAAGTGATGTGCAACTGTAGTTCTAACTCCTCAGAATTCTGAGACAGAGCCACGTATGGTGGCTTGTGCCTTTGATCCCAGCATTTGGGAGGCAGAGGCAGGTGGATCTCTGTGACTTTGAGGCCAGCCTGGTCTACATATGGTAAATAAGAGGGTCTACCATAAAAGATGCTGGAATACCCATCACACAAGTTGAGCACCGTCTTTTAGTTCCAAATATAACCGCTGTATATATAACCTTGTTAATGAGCCATAGCTTCCTCAGTTCCCCAGTGTGAAATCCAAAGGCCTGGGAGATACTGCTCCATCCAGCGTGCTTGCTCATGGGAGCACCTGCTTACCTTTCCTCTCAACCCTCACTTGCCCCCACCCCGTCTCTACCTCTGTCACTTCTCTCTTGGTTATGCTCAGATCTCGGGGACCCCTAAAAGACCACAAAAAAGAGTCTCCTATGTAAAAGCAAAGAGCCTTTATTTCAAGCTTGAGCTTGGACTTTCCGTCTGTCCAATGCAGCAGTGAGAGCAGAGAGCACCTCTGGGTGGGGTAGGGTTTTTATCATAGCAAAGGTTGGGGTGAGGGGATTTCCAGGGTTCAGGCCCCTGATCGGCTGACATTTGTCTAGGGGGAATAGGTGTGTACTGGTCTCAGGGACATTTGGCGATCTTATCTAAGAGTTGGAATGTTTGGAATGTCAGGTACTTCCCTTTAGGTGCTGGCCGTTTCCTGGATGGTGCCAATTATGGCTTTTCCTAGATCCAGGTGTAGCCTGCCAGGAAGCCTGTCATGGCAGCTGTGTGGTCAAGCTGTTTTGTTCCCACCCTCACCCCACCCTCCCTCACCCCCACCCCATCTTACTGTTTTTCTTTCTCTGTTTCTCCTCTGTGTGTCCTCCCCGATATGTGTTCAGGTATGTGGCAAGTGGATATGCATGCATGTGGGGGCCAGAGGTGGAAGTCAGATGTCTTCTTCAGTTGCTCACAAACTTTTTTTTTTTTAGTTTGAGACGGGGTCTCTCAGTGAACCATGAGTTCCCCAATTTGGCTAGACTAGATGGCCACTGAACCCCGGGGATCCTCCTCTCTCCCCATCCCCAGTGCTGGGATCATAGGCATGCTGCCTTGCTTGTCTTTTTTATGTGGTTTCTGGGGGTTGAACTCAGACCTTTCTGTTTGTATGGCGAGCACTGAGCCATCCTTCTAAGCATCTCCACTTTCTCTTTGTTACACAGGTCTCCATATGTGGTTCAAGTTGGCCTGGAGCTTGCTAAGTAGCCCAGGGCAGCTGTAATCTCTTATTTCTCCTGCTTCTGGCTTCTTAGTACTGGGAGCAAAGTTGAATATCACCACCCCCAGAATGTTCATTATGTAAATATGTTCATTATTTGCCACAGATATGTGGCAAAAATCTGAGAGAATGCCGGGCGGTGATGGCACACGCCATTAATCCCAGCACTGGGGAGGCAGAGGCAGGTGGATCTCTGTGAGTTTGAGGCCAGCTTGGTCTACAGAGTGAGATCCAGGACAGGCACCAAAGCTACACAGAGAAACCCTGTCTTGAAACAAAACAAAAACTCAAAAATCTGAGAGAAGACATAGTAATTTTAGCTCTAACAAAACTTTTGCTTATCTAAGTGCCCGATTTGCTTGTATTAACATATTTATTATTCTTAGGTTGCATGCTTTCTAAAAGCAAACTTTTTAATACAGCCCAGCGTAACCACTCAGTCCGCTCCCCACATGTGTTTTTTTCTTTTCCCCTTTATCTTTTCATCCCAGTTCCCCTGCTTAGATTTTTTTAAGGCTTATTCTAGAAGTATCTCTTTATTTTTGTTTTCATTTTTGAGAATCGAAAGCTAACTTTCCCAAGGTCTTATCATGATTCATTGGCTGAGCTGGGATGAGTATCTTTTAGCTCTGGTGTCCAGACAGATCATGTATCTTGCTACTATTCTGCATGGCTTACTCTTGAATTACGCTAGCTGCACGTGAGTGGAACTTGTTACCTCCATGCTGCTGTTCATCACTGATCCCCGCTTTAATTCCTTTTGTGTGAATGCAACCCAGTGGTTGCAAGCTTATTGTGAGGTTCACAATTGAGTCCTTACCGGATACTTAAGAATAATTATTTCATTACTTTAAAGGCCATTAGAGAGATCCACCTTTCTTTTTTTTAAAGATGCCAAGTATTTTTTAGAATTAGAGTTCTGATATGTGAACTAGTCTAGACGGTTGGTTCTGGAATAGAAATACACATTGAGACTGGGGAGACAGCTGGATTAGTAAAAGTGTATGTCTTGAATGTATAGATCTGAGTTCCATTGCAGAACTCAGTTAATACATAAAACATGAGTTTAGCTGCTCATGCTTCTAAGCCCAGTTATGGGGAGGCAGAGACAAGTAGATTCCTGGGGCTAGCTGGCTGGGCTCAACTAGGTGAGCTCCAGGCCAGCAAGATACCCTGTTTCAAAAAACAAGGTGAGGGTGCATCTCCTTGGAGAAGCCCATGTTCACGTTCTGGGGTGTGTCTTCCTTTCTCCCTGTCTTTTTTCTCTTCACCCTGGTGCTAAGAATCTGTATGGAAACCTCCGACGCTGTTCCAAAACAACAACAAACACAAGGCATGTGGCACTGGAAGAAGCATGCCCCACGTGGATCACTGGCTTTCATGTGGCACTGGAAGAAGCATGCCCCACGTGGATCACTGACTTTCATGTGGCACTGGAAGAAGAAGCATGCCCCACGTGGATCACTGGCTTTCATGTGGCACTGGAAGAAGCATGCCCCATGTGGATCACTGGCTTTCACACTCATACATGTCCATGCCCCCCCCACCAGGGTGGGGGTTTGGGGCATGGGAAAGAAATGCAGATGCTTCTGTCGGGAAGAGAGAAAGAAGCCAGGACAGCAATAGAGCATCATTTACTTGATGCATTGATTTCCAGACAAAATCACACTTAACATAGTGCTTTTGATAATATTCTCAGGTCGAAAGTTTTGTGCTTTTTACGGTCACTTAATCTAACATACTGTCTCTGCCAGCAGTATTCCAGCAATGTCCTAAATAATAGCCCCACAGCCAACTGGCAGACTGTCACCAAGGTGGTTCATAGGTACATATGTTAATAAGCTCTCACTAGGGGTATTGTGTGTATTCTGTCATCTGTTTATAAAGAGCCCTGAGGCATGAGATTGGTTGATTTTGCCCGTGCCAGAGGTTGTTTGAAGTTCAAGGACAATCCCTCTTATCCTTTTCCATTGTGATGGGCCATTTCTTTGGTTTAGGTGTGGCTCTGTGACCCAATTCTGGCCAGTGGACTGTTAGAGAAAGTGATGTATATTATCTCCAGGCTTGGTTTTCAAGGAGCCCATGGCCTTCCACATTTCTTATTTCACCTTCCTTTAGTGTGGGCAGGCAGCCATGGTGGGGCAAGAAAGAATGTCACAGTATAGGAAGTAGAGACAGTGGATCCGAATCACCACGGGGAGGGACCTGCTGGGGGCGAGGAAATGTTCTTCTCTGACAGTTGTATAAATGAAAGATAGGTCTGTAAGGTCTCCTTTTTACCCTAATGTCCATCTGAAGATGTTATCCTGCTCAAATTGTTTAGAAACTCAGCAGCAAAAATCCACTCATATTGGGCTATGGTGGCGCACCCCTTTAATCCCAGCACTCAGGAGGCAGAGGCAGGTGGATCTGAGTGAGGTCAGCCTGGTTTACAGAGCAGCCAGGGCTACACAGAGAGACCCTGTCTTAAGCCACCCCCAAACAATCCACTCTGAAGGAGAATAGAAATGAAGCATGTGATTTAGCAGAACGTACTGCTTTGTGCCTTGACAATAAGTCAAGATCTGAAAAGAACTCCGGGCACAGCTCTGCATTTACAATTAGTTGCAGCCACAAATTTGCAGAGTCACAAAGTGGCTAAAGGGTAAAAGAAATTATTTTTCTGTCGACACTATTAAGCAATCGATTTCGCCTTTGCATTGTGAAGCAATCTGCTAAGCAGAGTGGGAGGTTGTCACTGAAAATGTGCTGGTCTGTGTCAAATCCACAGCTGTTCTCAGAGGACCTTTAGCCCGGCTTCTCCTTAGGCAAATGAAGATGTGTTTCTGAGCGAACACAATAGGAAGAGTTTGATTACAGGTGTCTTTCTGCTGCGTCAGTTCTGGAAACTGCAGGTTTCTTCGCTGACTCGAGGGAGGTGCCAGCTACTCTCTCGGCTCCCAGCTTTTATAGTGCCATTACTCACTTACCAGTATTTGCTTTTCTAACAAAATCAACATGGTTTGTCTTACTTTTGTTTTTAATTCCCTTAATGAGTTTTAACTAAAGACCGAGTATCAGATCCAAGGCCTACTGACAAGCTGTTGAATGCCTATGGATTGAATTTGTCCAGGATCTCAGATAAGGATTAATTATTTATTTTCAACATACTCTGCTACCCTGAGATAAAACCACAGGGCCACATTCTTTACCCACTCAGTTGTTTTTTCCGTTTTCTGTCTTTATTTGGATTTTCCCACATAGGTCTACTTGGCTTTTTTTTGTTTTTGTTTTTGTTTTTTTTTTTTTTGAGACAGGGTTTCTCTGTGTAGCTTTGCGCCTTTCCTGGAACTCACTTGGTAGCCCAGGCTGGCCTCGAACTCACAGAGATCCGCCTGGCTCTGCCTCCCGAGTGCTGGGATTAAAGGCATGTGCCACCACCGCCCGGCGCACATAGGTCTACTTGGAACCAAGCTGACATAAGATGTGTTGGATGGAGTCTTCCTCAGATAATCCACTCATATGGTTTCTGGAATAGGCATATTTTGTTTAACTTAATTCGTTTATCCCATGGGCTCCCTCACTTGCACTTACATAAATTAATGTGGAACAGGATATTTTAAAGCTTACTTTGAGTTACTGAAATGGTCTAATGCAGTGGCATTTTATCACAGCGACACTATCATCACAGTATGAAAAAACATTTGCTCACCTGTACCTTGCCTGTAGCCTTGAGGAAGCTTAAGGAAAAGTACCTGTTCTACACCTTGAAGTAAAATATTCATTTAGTTAAGAGAAGGACATAAAATATGCTTTCTATTCAACAGGCACTGACTTATAATACACAGGATAACCAGTTTCCCTGGCACAATAAAATCATCAGCGCTACTGTGATAGGAGATTGAAGTAGGTCAGGAGCGGGCCTTTTTACATTGCTCGGGAACAGAAGAAGGATTAAAAATGTATGCATTACCTTCTAGAAACAGTGATCTGGGGCAGAAATGTAATAGAATACCTGCTCTCTTGTGTCGCCCTCCACGGCCCTGTGCATCTCACTTTGTGACTGCCTTAGCAAGGCAGCTTGGGAAGCTATAGAAACTCTCAGCAAAGATGAAGATCCACAAAACCCAGGGGAAGTTTTGCTGAAAATCCAGAAGCAGATGGTATAGAAAGGTAATGTTAAAATAAGAATCAAATAATTGTGTTTTCTATGCTCCACATGTTAAAATGCATCATAAATGTCTTTCTGGTTGAAAAATACAGGATAGTGATTGTGTAAAATATCCCAGTGGCCAAAACTACCAACATTTCTTCATAAAAGGGCTTTATTGAGTTTTGGAAAAGTTACTTGTTAATGTTTCATTAACTTTTTAGACTTCCTTAGTCTTTATTTTATGTTATAGTAAAATATGTTTGATGCTGAAAAGAACGTAAGAGAACTATTCATCAGTACATGCAGCTTTGTCTTAAGAAATGTTGGGAAAGTGGAATTTCTTTTTTCTTTTTCTTTCTTTCTTTCTTTTTTTTTTTTTTTTTTTTTTTTTTGGTTTTTCGAGACAGGGTTTCTCTGTGTAGCTTTGCGCCTTTCCTGGATCTCGATCGCTCCGTAGATCAGGCTGGCCTCGAACTCACAAAGATCCACCTGGCTGTGCCTCCTGAGTGCCGGGATTAAAGGCGTGCGCCACCACCGCCCGGCTTGAAAGTGGAATTTCTTATCTGTAACTGTCTAGACATTGTGTCCGAAGTATTGCTGATCTAAATGGGTGCTTTGCAACAGAAAAGCTGCTGCTTTTCCTGTCTTTTTCCATTGATGACCTCTCCTCTCAGTGTCCAGTAATGAAGCACAGTTTCAAGCCTTCCATTTGTCTGGTTGGGCTAAATTTCCTTTTCAGTAAAGATGATTAAAATGGTTTCTTAGGAAAACCTTACTGGTCAGGCTTTTTTTCTTCTTCTCTTCTTTCTGCAGATCCCAACAGTTCAGGAATCTATTGAGAACTGAGACGAGTGAAAAGTAATGAAACACACATAGAATTCTTTATTTTTAAATCTTTGTATGTATATGTTGTCTACATGAGTGTGTGCAGGTGTGCCTGTGGAGGCCAGAGGTCAGTCTCCAGCGTCGCTATCTCTTTACCTCATTCTGTGAGACAGAATCACTCACCGGCTGGCCAGTGAGCCCCGCTCACCCCGGCATTCTCCGTTCTCTGCCTCTCAGTGCTGGGATTGCAGGTGCACACCTCCGTGCCTGGCCTTTTGCCTGGGAGCTGGGGTTTTCATGCTTGTACCCACTGAACTGTTTTGTTTTTCTTTTCCTTTCTTCTTTTGGCACTACCGGGGATTGAACCCAGGGCCGCTTGTGCCAGGTAGACGCTCTTCCCCCTGAACTACATGTTAGTCCTGCGTAAATACAATTCTTCAACTCATGAGGTACAGCTCTGGGTGGGAAGCTACCAAGACATCTGTCACACCATAGAAGCAGAGCCTTGAAGCTGTGAATTGTTGAAAATAGATCAGCAGAACTGAATTGACAAGCAGTCTTTTGTTGTTCTTTTGAGACAGCCTTACTCCGTACTTCAGGTTGGGCTGGAACTCACTCTGTAGTCTAGATTGTCTTTGAACTTGAGATGCTCTTACTGCCTCGGCTTCCTGGGTGCTGGGAGTACAGCCATGAGCCATACAGCCAAGACCACCCCCTCTGCCAGCCAGCGCCCCGCCCCCCCCGCCCCCACTTCAAACGGGTAATTTCAATGTTGTACTTTGCTGTGCCTTTTCAAAAGGAGCAAGGAGCCTTTCTCCTCCCCAGTGGAACCTACTGGTGGTTAAACAGCGCGCTGCTCCTGGCTGGCCGCCGGCAGAGGAGAGTGCTGATCGGAAGAATCACAGCCATGGTTACCTTTTTAGAGCTTTATTGGGGGGGAGAGGGAGGGAGGGAGGGAGAGAGAGAGAGAGAGAGAGCAGAAAGAGAAGAAGGAGGTCCAGATGGAAGGAAGGAGCGGAAAGGAAAGAGAGGGACGCACAGAGGGCCCACTCGCTTTTTAGGCTGGGACGTAATAAAGGACCGAATCCTGACACCCACTCCTTTTTAAAGTTTGAATAGCATCTTTCCTGATATGAATAGGGAGGTCTTTAAAAAAAAAATCTATCATTGATTATAAAAAGATCCACTCTTGGCCCAGTGGTGGTGGCTCACGCCTTTAATCCCAGCACTCGGGAGGCAGAGGCAGGTGGATCTCTGTGAGTTTGAGGCCAGCCTGGTCTACAGAGCGAGATCCAGGAAAGGCACAAAGCTACACAGAGAAACCCTGTCTCGAAAAACCAAAAAAAAAAAAAAAAAAAAAAAAAAAAAGACCCACTCTTTGAATTCTGTCCTTCCAAACTGGTGACTGTACTGGAAAACCGTTTCCAGAGGCAAAGTTTGTAGCACTAATTCTAACTGGTCATAATAATAAAAACCCAGAGTCAGATTTCAGAGTGAAAGCTGAAAGATCAGAGAAGCAGAGCAGCTAGCCATTAGAGAGACTTCTTACCTCTAAGTGTTATCCTTATCTAAGGGTTGGAATGTTTGGGATGTCAGGTACTTCCTCATCCCAGGGTGGTATCAGCTTAAGGTTTTTCCTGGATCTGGGTGTTGCCTTCCAGTAAGCCTGTCACAGAAGCTGTGTCTAGGCCCCTAAGCCTGTCATGGCCCCTAAGCCTGTCATGCTGTTGTGTGGTCAAGCTGTTTTGGGGCTCTCCACACTAGGAATCCTCAGAACAAAGGGCTGAGCTCCTGTCTCCACCCTGCCTTATCAGTCCCTGTTGGAGGTCCCCAAGTGCTGGGATTAAAGGTGTGTGCCACCACTGCCTGGCCTCTAGTTGTTAGAGCACAGACAAAATATCACCACAAAAGTTGATTAATCTATATCTTTCTTTTAAAAACTAGTGGAGGGTCAACCTATTAGCATCCTGAAAGTGGTTCCTCTCAAGTCTCTTTTACTAGGGTTCTAATAAATCCCAGTTTTGTTTGTTTGTTTTTTTGTTTTTTTTTTTTTGAGACAGGGTGTCTCTGTGTAGTTTTGGTGTCTGTCCTGGATCTCGCTGTGTAGACCAGGATGGCCTCGAATTTACAGAGATCTGCCTGCCTCTGCCTCCCAGGTGCTGGGATTAAAGATGTGTGCCACTACTACCTGGCTAAATCCCAGTTTTTTTTGTTTTTGTTTTTAATTAGGGTTCTAATGCCATTCATGAGGATCCACACCATGACCTTATCACCTCCCAGATCCCTCATCTCCAAGCACCACTGCCTTAGGGATTAAGCTTTGAGACAGGATTTACTATGTAGCCTTGGCTGGCCTGGAACCAGGGGGTTCTCCTGGTTTGTATTTTTGGAGGCTGGCTGGGGTGGGCACATCAGTAAGGGCCTCACATGTGTCAGTTCACAGTGAAAAAGATGGAAGTCAAGTGTGCACACCGAAGAATGCCACCAAGGGCTGCATGCTCAGATCGCTCATCTATTTCCACAAGTGAGACTCATAGCCGCGCATATCCTCGAATATCCTCCATATCCGCGACCCAAATCCTGCCTATTAGGCCCCACCTTCCAAGACTGCCAGGTCTAAACAGTATCCAATACATGAAAACACACTCAAAGCAAAGGAGTGTGCAACAATCGGGGAATGAAACAGCATTTCTCCCAGGAGACATTTCAGTGGCCCCGTGCTTTCCCAGGTTTCTTAGAACACATTCTGGTTTTCTGAAAGCATCTAGAAGAGTAAGGATGATAATAAAGAGTCCAAAGTTTCGCCATTTACTAACTAGGCAGTTCAGTTTTGTATGGATAAAAGAATCTATATTTCCAGCATTGATAAAGTATATCAGACCTCTATCACAATGATCAATGCACCATGCTTTTGGTGTCGTGATTTTCAGTATATTCCCTACCATAGGCATATACTATTCTTCACTTATACACAGGCTATCCAGATGTATGATTTTCTTTCGTGCTCATTCTGAGCAGGGCCAGGATGTCAAGGAGTAAGTAGACGCTCTGATATGCAAAGTGACAACCTGTCTTCACAGAGGCGGATCCAATCCTGCCGCCACAGGGCTCCTCGCACAAGATTGCTCTGCCTCACTCTCTGTGGGCTCAGCTGGGATCTCAGCTCTTTGGCTCCCAAGGTGTCCCTTAGCTTCATAAATCAACGCAAATAAAACCATGGTGATCTAAAAGTCCATTCCACCTTAATACCTATAATAGTGTACGTATTACACTTACCGTGCATGGTGGATAGCCTACCAAAGTATGAAAAATTGTTTTGTGCTATCAAAGCAATGAAACTGGGTTGTGGAGCAAGAAAGGAGGAATAAACAAAAATTGTCTCCGTAAGATTTTATCAGGTGGTAAAGGAACTTCGGGAAGTGTTTCTAAGGTCGTACCTGCTTGACTTAACTCTGAATGTTGTTGCTGGATCCTGTTTTGCTTTGTGCTGGACCTGGTCCTTGTCTCCTGCTCTCTTGCTGTTGAGCAGCTCATAGGATACTGGAAGACCTGTTTTTTCCTGTAGCTGAACTGTAACAAGGTCACCGCACATCCGCTGAAGTCAACTCTGGTTATCTTGGGGGCTGCTGACCCAGTCTGTGACGACCCAATAGCTTTGCTTTTTGCCTTTTCGCTATTTCTCTGCTCATGAAAATTTTCGTCAGGTAATTAGGAACTTGGAAAGAATGTCAGAAAGAGGAAACCAGCATTATAAAGCAATGTACAGTAAGTCTAAAGAAACGATAATGGAGCGGGGCGGTGGCGGTGCACGCCTTTAATCCCAGCACTTGGAGGCAGGGGCAGATGGATCTCTGAGCTCAAGCCAACTTGGTCTACAGATTGAGTTCCAGGACAGCTGGGGTCACACAGAGAAACCCTATTGTGGAAAAACAAATACAAAACAAAAACAAACAAACAAACAAAAAACCAAAACACCCCGCCCTCCCCCCCCCAAAAAAAGAGAGAAAGAAATGGTAATGGTGGGGCTGGAGAGATGGCTCAGCAGTTAAGAGCACAGGCTGTTCTTTTAGAGGTCCTGAGTTCAATTCCCAGCAACCACATGGTGGCTCACAGCCATCTGTAATGAGATCTGGCGCCCTCTTCTGGCATGCAGGCATACATGCAGACAGAACACTGAATACATGATAAATAAAATAAATCTTAAAAAAAAGAAAGAAAGAAATGGTAATGGTGCTGAGTGTCTAGATGAGTGATTTTCAACCTTCCTATCACCGCCACCCTGCAGTTCCTCATGTGATGCCCCCCCACCCATGAAATTACTTTGTTGCTACTTCATAACTGCAATTTTGCTACAGTTACAAATTGTAATACAAATATCTGACATGCAGGAGATCTGATGTGTGACACCCTCCCAGGGGGTAGCGACCCACAGGTTGAGAACCTCTGATCTGGCTGATTCCTTCATAGAGGGGAGAGGAGCAGGTAGACAGATTAGGGATTAGGACGAGAGGGCTGAGAGCAGAAGAGTCAAGCCCCATGATTCTTCATGCTTTTAGTTCAGAGAAAAAGACACAGATTCTCTTCAGGATGATGCTCTTGAATAATGCTTCTTCTCTAATAATGCGCATTGCAGGGTTGGAGAGATGGCTCAGAGGTTAAGGGCACTTGCTGTTCTTGCAGAGGACCCAGCTTTGGTTCCCAACACCCACATGGTGGCTCACAACAGTCTGTGACTCTAGTTCTAGGAAATCTTGTGCCCTCTTATGGCCTCTCCTGGCACTAAGCATGCACATGGTACGTACACACACGTACGTATACACACACACACACACACACACACACATATTAATGTAACCAACCGTCTTATTAAATAAGAAACACAGAAACAATGTAAAAGAGAAAGCCGAGAGGTCAGAGCTCAGAGCTAAAATCTCACCCTTCCTCCTGCTGTCCCAGCTTCGCAAAAGAGACCTACTTCCTGTCTGTTCGTTTTTTTATAGTATGTTGTTCTGCCTTCTCATTGGTTGTAAACCCAAACACATGACTGCCTCGTCACTGTCTGAATGTACAGCCCCCTAGGTCTTAAAGGCATATGTCTCCAATGCTGGCTATATCCCTGAACACACAGATATCTATGGGATTAAAGGCGTGTGCCACCACCGCCACACTCTTGCTATGGCTCTAATAGCTCTGACCCCTGGACAACTTTATTTATTAACATACAATCAAAATAATATTTCAGTACAATTAGATTACCACCACATTTCCCCTTTTCTATTTTAATAAAAAGAAAAAAAAGCAAAAGGTTATAACTAACAAAAGAAAAACTATATACAAAAGTACAATAACTATATACAATATATACAAGTAATAAATACCTAAACAGGTATTTGACAAATCAGAGAAAATAATTCCATTATCTATCCTATTTTGGTAATTCCAAGATGTATCTAATGTACTTTCTATCCTAATTAATTTTCAACTATAACTAACTAATCTTCAACCATAACTAACTAATCTTCAACTCCCTCAGAGACCCAAGAAGGGAATAATAATAGCTAACAAAAATAAAAACAGGAAGTGCATGCAAGCAACTTCCAAAAAATTTGTGAGTTGACAGAAACAGCCAGCTGCGTGGGCAGTCACCTGAGGTTTCTCCGAAGTGTTGGGGCATCATCTTCAGCCTTAGTGTATCTGACAGACTCATTTGTGATGTAGGATGTACACAAGGTCAACAGTTCAACCTCACATTGGGTGAGAGCAGTCCACGTACCAGAAACACCTGAATTCCACTAGTGTCCTGTCATGATTCAGGATTTTAAATTCTGGAAATTGTTGACAGTTTTTAAATTCAGCTGTCCATTCTTCTTGGCTGTGTATATATGGCTTCATCTCAGCATTCCCTTCTTCTCCACATCCCTCTATTAAATGCCAGTCTACTTTTGAGAGGCATGAGCTTTCAGCTGCTGTTCCATTGTACAACAGAATCCATCGGCCCTCTGCCTGTTAAGCTGCCTTCGAAGAAAAGGGCACTGTACCTTTTTCGGATGCGAAGGCCACTTCAGGGATGGGGCCATATTGTCCTGGCCTCAGAAGATGCCTTTTGATAAAGCCATAACCACACTTGTTTTGGCAAGAATCAGTAGTCCCTTGTTTCGTGATCTGTCTGTCCATTTTGTCCTGTTGATTCGAGGATACTTTGTTGTCCAGTGGCTAACTTTTGCCAAAATGAAAGTTGACTCCATATGCAGTTTCTTCAATGCCCATATTTTCTCTAAAGTAGATTGGTACTGCCAGGAGCCGACATGTCTCAAAAAAGAAAAATTTTCTAAGCTATTAAAACATTTTAAATGCCATATTCTGTAGATCTCTGAAGGATTTGAAGATGACCTGTCTAAAACATCTCTGCTCAATTTTTAAAACATATCTAATATGACTACAAGTTCTATTATAATGTCTAACTACTAGCTTTCATTTCTTTATATCCTAATAGTTGATAATAATAACATTCAAGGATCAGAAATTTGCATTACATTGTTAAATGAATGGTATAAATACAATTAGAAATATACATATAGCATTTTCTAACAATATCAGTTTCAAATTTGTATACAATATAAAACAATCCAATCCAATGTAAAGTATTTAAAATTAGTAATTGTCTTTTTCCTTTCTTTCTTTTTCTTTTTTTTAAACAAGAACCTTAAATCTAATCTCCTTTGCTTAGCCTTTTTCCTAACCCTTGACAATAACTTGTAACCAACCCCCCTAAACACTGAAAATTATCCCAGACCCAAAACCCATTAAAAAGACCAAAAAACCACCCGCCCCACACCACCTCTTTGGGAATGTGGGCGTCGTATTCTTAAAATTGCTTCCTGCTGGGTATGGGCGAAGTTTTCTTTATCCTGAAAGAAAAATTTTAGGTTAATTGTCAAATTCTAGGAGAGGTAACTATATCCTTCATTATCCAGTCTGTGTATAATGCCAAAGTTCAGGGTTTATCTCAAGTCCTTATTCAAGTAGTCTTTGAGACTGGATCATCTCAGCTAGTCATCTCAAAATTGCTCTGAGCACCTTGTAGTTCAAAGCTGATCTGTGGATGATGTTTGTCAGCTTAATGATATTATTATTGTCCACGTGGAATTGTTGTTGTTGTGGGGCCCCATCTTCTTTCTGGAGACTTCAGTTGATGTTAGGCCTGGCCGTGATTTCCTGCAGAAAACTGATAAGAGACTCGAACACAAAAACATATATATGCAGCTAGCCTTTTTTCTAGAATTAGTTAGTACTCTATGTGACCATTCATATCTTAACAAAGTTTAAAATGTATATATATATTAATCTTGTAAATTTTGATATAAAATTTATACTTTAAGAAAAGTTTAAAGAATCAGAATAGAATCAAAAGAGTTGAGATTAGTAATAGAATAGTCCCTTAATTAATTTTGCTTTTGTCCTGTACCATAGCAGAAGATGGCTCTTATTCTGGCATGATACAGGGAGTTTGCATTTTCCTTTTAACAACATGCTTGATTTTAAAGAAGGAGAGAGCCATTCTCCAACTCCAAAGTCAGCTTTAAATTTTAATTGAACTGGGACTATTAGAAAACCAATAGTGTTAAATCTTTAGAGAAAAGCAGAAACAAACATTTAGGAAGACATAAAAATTTTTTAGATAATATATACCCATACACCGTTTCACTCTGTTTCTTGGGATAGATGATTTGTCCCTTTTCTTCAGTTGTCTCATTTGTCCAGTGTTCTTCAAATTCCTTAACCTTCATTCTCCTAAAAGACAAAAACAAAAACCTTTCCCCAAGACTAATTTTGGGGATGTTTCCTTTTGACAAGTTATTATCTGATTAAATGAAAAGGCATGTGTTATTGATACCGGTTAGTTTAAATTGGATGTTCATGCTGGTTGATGAACTATCACCTCCTCTAATTAAGAGGTCTCTCTTGTTCAAATCGAACCTTTATCAATTTTGATGGTACCCACAGCTTATCTTCTCCTGTAGAAACAAAAGCAAAACCTCGTCCCCAATGTAATACATACCCTGGTTTCCATTCTGAGGTCAGCACATCCTTAAAGTATATAGGCTGATTTAATTCTGTAGTTTTTTCTATTATCCAATGTCTCTCTGCAGCTGTTGTTCCTTTCTCATTGGCATTCAGAAAATTCAAAGTTAGAAGAGCATTATGCAGTCTATTTCTGGGGGGTTTTGTTACCCATTTCTGTTTATTTAGCATATCCTTTAGAGTTCTGTTTGATC
This sequence comes from Peromyscus maniculatus bairdii, assembly GCF_049852395.1. Lineage (NCBI taxonomy): Eukaryota > Metazoa > Chordata > Mammalia > Rodentia > Cricetidae > Peromyscus > Peromyscus maniculatus. The sequence continues at coordinate 4,313,763 of NC_134860.1, read as the reverse complement.
TTTCTATAACTGCTTGACCTGTAGGATTATGTGGTATGCCTGTAATATGCTTTATATTGTAATAAGCAAAAAACTGTTTCATTTTAACAGAGACATATGATGGAGCATTGTCAGTTTTGATTTGTGCAGGTATACCCATGATGGCCATGACTTCTAGCAAATGAGTGATTACAGAATCAGCTTTTTCAGAACTCAAAGCAGTTGCCCATTGAAATCCTGAATAAGTATCGATAGTGTGGTGTACATATTTCAATTTTCCAAATTCTGCAAAGTGAAACACGTCCATCTGCCAGATTTCATTTCTCTGAGTACCCTTTGGGTTACATCCTGCTGGTAATGGCGTCTGATTGTAGAAGGAACAAGTAGGACATTTCTTTACTATTTCTTTGGCTTGTTGCCAGGTTATGGAAAAATCCTTTTTTAAACCTTTACTATTAACGTGATGTTTTTTTATGAAATTCTGAGGCCTCCAGCACATTTTCTATCAATAATTTATCAATCTCATCATTGCCTTGTGCTAGAGGGCCTGGTAGACCAGTATGGGATCGAATGTGAGTTATATATAAAGGATGATTCCTTTTCCTGATTGTATCTTGTAATTGAATAAATAGTGAAGTTAATTCTGAAGCATCAGGGATAAATTCTGCAGTCTCAATATGTAACACCACTCTTTCAGCATACTGAGAGTCAGTTACTATGTTGAGAGGTTCTGAAAAATCCATTAATACCAACAGAATAGCATACAATTCTGATTTTTGCACTGAATTATACGGACTTTGAACCACTTTACTTAAATTTTCTGATTTGTAACCTGCCTTTCCTTCTTTGTTGGCATCTGTATAAAATGTACGAACTCCAGATATGGGTTTTTGCCGTACAATTCGAGGAAAGATCCAATCAGCTCTCTTTATAAGATCAATTCTATTGCTTTTGGGATATTTGCTGTTAATTTCTCCCAAAAAATTACTGCAAGCTCTTTGCCAAGGTTCACTTTCTGTCCATAATTTTTCAATGTCCTCCTTAGTTAATGGTACGACAATTTCTGCTGGGTCTATGCCTGCTAATTGACGAAGTCTCAATTTTCCTTTGTAAATCAAGTCAGAGATTTTTTCCACATAAGTTTTTAATTTTTTATTTGGTTTATTTGGTAAAAATATCCATTCCAATATAATATCTTCCCTCTGCATTAATATTCCAGTAGGAGAACGCCTAGAAGGTAAAATAACCAAAATGCAATCCAGCTTTGGATCAATATGATCCACGTGTCCTTCATGCACTTTCTTTTCTACCAAGGCCAATTCTTTCTCAGCTTCAGGTGATAATTCTCTTGGACTATTTAAGTCCTTGTCACCTTCTAAGGTTTTGAACAAATTAGTCAGTTCATCATTTTTTACCCCAACAATAGTTTGTAGATGAGAAATATCTCCAAATAATCTTTGAAAGTCATTAAGAGTCTGTAGTCTATCTCTCCGAATTTGCACCTTTTGGGGTCTAATTTTTTGTAGCTCTATTTTATATCCTAAATAATTAATAGAATCTCCTCTTTGTATCTTTTCAGGAGCAATTTGTAATCCCCAGCAAGGCAAGATTTTCTTTACTTCTTCAAACATTATTTCTAAAGTATCTGCATTTGAGTCAGCTAGTAAAATATCGTCCATATAATGATAAATTATAGATTTAGGAAATTTTTTACGTACCACTTCCAATGGCTTTTGTACAAAATATTGGCACAGAGTTGGGCTATTCAACATTCCCTGAGGGAGGACCCTCCATTGAAATCTTTTAACCAGTTGAGAATTATTATAAGTAGGCACTGTAAAAGCAAATCTTTCTTTGTCTTTTTCTTGTAAGGGTATTGAAAAGAAACAGTCTTTTAAATCAATAACTATGAGAGGCCATCCTTTTGGTAACAGAGCAGGCAAAGGCATCCCAGATTGTAGAGAGCCAATTGGCTGAATTACTTTGTTAATTGCTCTAAGGTCTGTTACCATTCTCCATTTACCAGATTTCTTCTTAATAACAAATACAGGAGAATTCCAAGGGCTGGTTGACTGTTCAATATGCTGAGCATTTAACTGTTCTTCTACCAGCTCTTCTAAAGCCTGGAGTTTCTCTGTTGTTAAAGGCCATTGTTGGACCCATACAGGCTTGTCTGTTAACCATTTTAAAGGTAGAGCTGTTGGTGTCTTTGGAAGATCATCAGTTATTGTGCCCTGTTCTTGTATAATATGGATGGCTGGTGACCACTCATTAGAACAATATCTTCTAATATTTCTCTCAGTAACATGTGCTAGTTTATGATTTGTTTCTGAGATTGGAGGGATGTTAATCTGAGTATTCCATTGTTGCAACAAGTCTCGACCCCACAGGTTCATAGTTATGTTAGCCACATATGGTTTTAATTTTCCTCTCTGTCCTTCTGGACCTATACATTCGAGCCATCTTGCACTCTGTTTCACCTGAGATAATGTCCCAATTCCTAACAGTTGAACGTTTACCTCCTGAAGAGGCCAAGTTGGATGCCAAAATTCTGGTGCAATTATGGTAACGTCCGCACCTGTGTCTACCAGACCAAACAACAAAACACCATTTATTTTTATCGTTAATTTTGGTCTTTGTTCATTAATAGAAGTTTGCCAAAAAATTTTCTTTATGTTTTCTCCTGAATTTTCTATTCTCTCTGTTTCATCATCCTGACCAGCATGATTTATTCCAATAGGCATTTGGTTATTTAATCGCTCTCCAGAGCAGGCATTTCCTCTATGGCTGCCGGAAAGGTTTGAACTGGATTTGCACTGGGGGCCTGCGCGAGGCCCCTCTGGGAGTTTCCTGAAGACTGAGGCAAAGGATTACCCTGTCTGTCCTTTGTTGATCTACATTTGTTGGTCCAGTGTTTTCCCTTACCACACCTTCTGCATACTCCAGAAGGAAGGGGCATTCTGCTGCCATTGTTCCTTGAAGAAACATTGTTTCTGGGAATGACCTGTCTACAGTCCCTTTTCAAATGTCCTTGCTTTCCACATCCAAAACATCTAACACTCCTCAAACCTTTTGAAATTACTTCTCCTACCCACGTATCATCATGCTCATCAGCCTCAACATTAATTGTTTCTCTAATCCAATCTTCCATAGGTGCAGATCTTGCCCTTAATGGCCTGATTATTCTTTTGCATGCTGCATTCGCATTCTCAAAGGCCAAAGATTCAATTATTGCCTTACCAGCTTCTGAATCCGAGACCATTCTCTTTACTGCTGAAGGCAGTCTTTGTAAAAAATCTGTAAAAGACTCTTTTGGGCCTTGCATCACCTTTGTAAATGACTCAGATTTTTTTCCTGGTTCCTCAACTCTGTCCCATGCATTCAAGGCTGCCGTTCGACATAAAATTAGGGTTTGGACATCATATAAACATTGTGCTTGTGCTGAAGCATATTGGCCTTCGCCAATAAGCTGATCCTGGCAAACTTGTATTCCTTTATCTCTCCATTGTTTTTCTATGTTTTTAGCCTCCTCCTTAAACCAAGTCAGAAATTGAAGTCTCTGGCTGGGTTCCAGAACACCTTGTGCAAGGTCCCGCCAGTCCTGTGGTACTATCCTATTATATGTTGACCAAGAGTTTAACATTTGCTTTACATATGGGGAATGCATGCCATAAGATACTATTGCCTCCTTAAACCTTTTTAAATCCAACATTTCAATTGGAGCCCAATTATTTTGTGTAGCCATTTGATCAGGCATCTGCTGTACGGTTATAGGATAAATTAAGGGTGACTGTGTGAAAACAGGCTTTCTTTCTGCAACCTTATGATCCTGACTTGAAACAACTTCACTGTTAATTTCTTCTGTCTGAATTTTTACAGGTTTAACAAGTTCTTCTAAAGCTGTTATCCTGGCACTTAAATTGACTATCTTTTTAAATATTAAAATGTGAATTAGTATAGTGATAAGGTGCATAATTCCACCAATACTAATATTATATAGTTGTTCCATTATCAGACTGCCTAAAATTTCAAACAAAAACCAATTTTCTTCCAATGTACACATAAAACCCATTTGTTTTTTAATGTGGAAAAAATTCTCTTTTAGATAGTTTCCTTTAAAACATCTGATATGTTATGACTTACCAAATCTGCGTAGAACAGTAGAAATCCGAGGGGATTTTCAAAGCAGCCACCTAGTGTCCCAGGTGTAAATCCAGAGAGAGAGAGAGAGAGAGAGAGAGAGAGAAGAGAGAACGCACAAGAAAGCGTAGCCGGCTAAAGCTGAAATCCAGCCACGTGTTCCCTCTTGTGCCAAGTCAAGGCTTGGGTCTGGCTTCCTTAAGCTCCGACCACGTGCGTTGGATTTACAGGCAGGGCCCTGTTCGGCAGGGCAGGTCTGAGTTGTTTGTAGCACCGGCTTTAAGCAAGCTGCTCACAGACCTAGGCCCGGGCTAGAAGCTGCCACCTGAACTAGGAAGCCGGCAGCTCAGACTAGGAAGCCGGCGGCTCGGACTAGGAAGCCGGCGGCTCGGACTAGGACGCCGGCCGCTTCCTGCCGCTTCCGCCGCCGCCTGCCGCCGCCTGCCGCCCTTGCGGGAAAGCGGACCTGCCGTCAAGCCAAGCGGTTTTTAATGGATTCTTGTCACGTTGGGCGCCAGATATTAATGTAACCAACCGTCTTATTAAATAAGAAACACAGAAACAATGTAAAAGAGAAAGCTGAGAGGTCAGAGCTCAGAGCTAAAATCTCACCCTTCCTCCTGCTGTCCCAGCTTCGCGAAAGAGACCTACTTCCTGTCTGTTCGTTTTTTTATAGTATGTTGTTCTGCCTTCTCATTGGTTGTAAACCCAAACACATGACTGCCTCGTCACTGTCTGAATGTACAGCCCCCTAGGTCTTAAAGGCATATGTCTCCAATGCTGGCTATATCCCTGAACACACAGATATCTATGGGATTAAAGGCGTGTGCCACCACCGCCACACTCTTGCTATGGCTCTAATAGCTCTGACCCCCGGACAACTTTATTTATTAACATACAATCAAAATAATATTTCAGTACAATTAGATTACCAACACACACACACACACACACACACACACACACACACACACACACACACAGGCAAAACACTTATACACATAAAGTAAAAACAAAACTTTAAAAACTTTAAAATGTTTAAATGCATATGTGAATATTTATGTATGCGTGGGTCTATCTGTGTTGGTGTGTATGTGTTGGTGTGTGTGTGTGGGGAGATCATGTGCATAAATGCACACATGTGGAAGCCAGAGAACTACCTTAGTGTCATTCCTGAAGTGCTACCCACCTCCTTTGAAACAGTTTCTTCCTGGCCCAAAGCTCACGGAGCTAGGCTAGCTGGCCAGTTGAGGGAGTCCCCTGTCCTCATCGAATGCACACATGTGCCACACATATGGCATCTTTGCATGGGTTCTGGGGGTTGAATTCAGGCCTTCCTGTTTTTGAGTCAAGAGCTGTACTGATAGCAATTTCTCTAGCATTTGTTTTCTTTTTTTAAAGATTTATTTATTATGTACACAGTGTTCTGCCTGCATGTATACCTGCACACCAGAAGAGGGAACCTGATCACATTACAGATGGTTGTGAGCCACCATGTGGTTGCAGTGAATTGAACTCAGGACCTTTGGAAGAGCAGCCAGTGCTCTTAACCACTGAGCCATCTCTCCAGCCCCCACTTTTTTTTTAATTTTAATTTTTAAAGATAAGGTCTCATATAGCACAAGATGGCTTGGATTCTCTTATGTAGTTGAGGATGACTTTGAACTTCTGATCCTCTTGCCTTTACATCCCAAATGTTGAGGTTATAGGCATATGTCATCACCATGCCTGGCTCTTGAGTACTGCTTCTCAGAACGTGCTTGGAAAGGATGTTTTTCCCTTCTGTCGATTGACAGACTAAGACAGCATCTTAACACTGATTACCCAGCAGAACTGGGCCCCTCCACCCGATGGCTGGCAGCTTAGAAGTCACAGAAGTTCTCTAGATCTGTTTTCTCATCTGAAAGCTACAGATTGAAAGATACCCATATCCTAGCCTCGTAGACATTGAAAACTTTGCCCATGCTAGGAAAATATGAGCAAATTAATACCAGGGTTCATTCAACAATGAGGTGCTGTCCCCCATTGCTGGACCTTAAGTGGTAGATTTGTATTATGAGTAGGGGACAATCTGTACAGCTCTTGGCACCATGTAGAAATCATGGTAACGGCTGAAATGCCTGTATCTAGAATATGCTTCAGCCTTCTTGCAAACCCACCCCTCACCTCTCTGGGTGGGTGGGTGGGCTCTTCAAACACCCTCATTTCTGTCTGGGAAGTGGACGGAGGTGCTGCAGTTCACACTTCCATACTCTCCCCAGGCCTCCAGTGCAGCTTAACACATGCCAGCTGCTGAGAGAGAGGACGTCAGATGTTAGAGCTACAAAATGCTGAGTCTAGGCATATGTGTTAAAAAGTTAGGATATCTGTTAGCCAAGGACAAGTGCATCTTGCTAGGTAATGAGAAGCTCTCCAGTGAGCTGGTCCAGCATAGGGTGACAGCAGCTTTTCTTAGGCGTATTTTTCAGGCTGGCCTTCTAAAAGCCAGGAACAGTACAATCAGATGAGGCAGACAGGCCAGCAAAGCCTGCCTTCTGTAGCAGACAGACTTGGAGAAATGGCTTTTCATGCTCATTAATCAGGACTAAGAAAGAAGTCATCGTAAGAAAAAGAATAGAAATCTGAGTTTGGGGTTTGTTTTCAGACTAGACATTGAAGAAAGGTGGGGTGGTATCATCATAGCCCTCCTCCCCTGTAAGCTAAATAACATCCCTTTTTGTGGGCAGGGACAGTGAAACAGGGTCTCTCTATGTAGCATTCTCTGTCTTGGAACTCAGAGTTCCACCTGCCTCTGCCTCTTGAATGCTGGGGTGAAAGGCACGCACCCAGCTCTCTAAATAACATCCTTTTAAAAGATAAGTGTAGGGGCTGGAGAGATGGCTCAGTGCTTAAGAGCACTTATAACTTCCACAGATGACCCAAGTTTGGTTCCTAGCACCTACATGGCAGCTCACAACCATCTTTAACTGCTCCCAGGGGGATCTGACACTCTTTTCTAGCCTTTGCAAGCACTAGGCGTATGTGAAGTCCACATACATACATGCAGGCAAAACACTAATTCACATAAAATAACAGTCTTCAAAACAAAGCTAAGCATATGTCAGTGGGAATCAGATAAAAACCAGCAGGTCTTACGATCTTTTGGTCCAGGGTTTTTTTTGAGAGTATTTCATAACAAGAGTGAAAGACAGCAGACAACCAAGTAGTTTTGGTCAGAGAAGCAGATCCAACATCCTCTTCTATCCCGTCATTAACATCCGCTGGCATGGGGTGAGAGGGGCTTGGGTGGTTCTGAAGGTTTGTCCAGCGGTGGTCTCCATTCGGCAGCACCATTTTCCAAGCTCACGGGCTTTGGTTTCCTTTTGGTACTCAGCAGAGAGGGGGACTTGTAGACAAATTTCTAAACAGTCTTAATAAGAAACACAGAACCAAATACAGAGGTGCAAGCCGTACAGATCAGAGCAATAGCCGCCAACTAACCTTAGCTCACCACCTCACTGTAGCTTCCCAAGAGAGCTCCTTCCTGTCTAACCTGCACCTTTATTGCCTTCCTGTTCTGCCTTCTCATTGGCTCTAAGCCCAGCCACCTCACTTCCTCATCACTGCCTGTCTAGACAGACCTCCAGGTCTCTATGGTTGGTACTGGGATTAAAGGCGTATGTCACCAGTGAAGGGTTCACAACACGCCCCCCCCCCCCACGGTCGCATTTACCAGGCGGACACTTGCGCCTAGCCAATTCCGGTCAGGCCGGACACCTCCGCCTAGCAAGTTCCGGCCAAGGCATCTCGCGTGACCAGAATCCGTGACGTTACATGACGTTACATGGCTACGTAAGCGCGCAACGTGATCATGTGAGCTACGCACACGCGTGAAGTAGTGACGTGACCTGGCCACGCCCCCAGCCGGTTTTTAAAGCGGAGCGCCATATTCCCGGTTCTCTCTTCTCTCCTCTTCCTCTTCACGCACGTGTCTCTCCCACAGGCCTGCACACTCTCTATCCCTGTATTTTCTAATAAACTCTTATAAGCGGCGAGGAGTGCTTCTTCGAGCGGGTCACCTCGGGCACCAAGATGGGCCTCATCTTCGAGGTGGCGGAGGGCAGCTTCCTGGACATCGACGTGGAGATCACAGGACCAGATAACAAAGGCATCTATAAAGGAGACAGAGAGTCCAGCGGGAAGTACACGTTTGCAGCCCACATGGATGGGACATACAAGTTCTGCTTTAGTAATAGGATGTCTACCATGACTCCAAAGATAGTCATGTTCACCATTGACATTGGGGAGGCTCCCAAAGGACAAGACATGGAGACAGAAGCTCATCAGAACAAGCTAGAAGAAATGATTAACGAGCTGGCAGTGGCCATGACGGCTGTGAAGCACGAACAGGAGTACATGGAAGTCCGGGAGAGAAGAGAGAACCGGGAATATGGCGCTCCGCTTTAAAAACTGGCTGGGGGTGTGGCCAGGTCACGTCACTACTCCATGCGTGTGCGTAGCTCACATGGTCACGTTGCACGCTTACGTAGCCATGTAATGTCACGGATTCTGGTCACGCGAGATGCCTTGGCCGGAACTTGCTAGGCGGAGGTGTCCGGCCTGACCGGAATTGGCTAGGCGCAAGTGTCCGCCTGGTAAATGCGACCGTGGGGGGGGGGGGCGTGTTGTGAACCCTTCAACCAGGCTTGGCTGTGTCCTTGAGCACACAGAGACTCTGCCTGCCATGTGATCAGGATTAAGGGCGTGTGCTACCACCGCCTGACTTCTGTTTATGGCTGACTATGACCTCTGATCTCCAGGCAAACTTTATTATTAACATACAAATAAAATATCACCACAGGGACTCATATTAGAGAAGTCCTTACCTTTAAGAATGAGTGTGTGTGTGTCTGTATGCTATGTATGTGGCTGCCAGTGGTAGCCAGATGATGGTATTAGACCCGCTGCAGCTGGAGTTACGTGTAGTTGGGAACTACCTGCTGGGAACTGAACTTGGGTCCTCCGGAAGAGCAGCAAGTACTCTTAGCTACTGGACTATCTCTCCAGCCCCTAATAGTACCTTATCTACATGGAGAAGAGAGCTGTTGTAGTATTTTACTGTTATTTAATAGTGGTTCTGTATGTCAACTTCATCTGGATGGGGACCTGAGCCTGTGTAAGAAGGCTCAGGACTCTTCAGAAAAGGACACCCTAATTAGAGTGGGGGATTGAAGTGGGAGAAGACAGGCGTTGCTTTAGGGAGCATTTTCCCTGCCTCAAAGCCACATGGCAAAGCTTGTCTGCCCCTAAGGTTTATTTTATGTCCAAACATAAATGACTAATTGCCGGGTGGTGGTGGCGCACGCCTTTAATCCCAGCACTCGAGAGGCAAAGCCAGGCAGATCTCTGTGAGTTTGAGGCCAGTCTGGTCTACAGAGCGAGTTCCAGGAAAGGTGCAAAGCTACACAGAGAAACCCTGTCTCGAAAAACCAACCAACCAACCAACCAACCAACCAACCAACCAACCAACCAATAAATAAATAAATAAATAAATGACTAATTGACATAACGAATCCTGTATACATATGGCCCCTCCTCACCATAAGCAAAACTGGCTCTTGGTGAGATTTGATTTTTAGTGCAGGTAAAAGTTGACATTAAGCAATTATTGTATAATCTATGTCAAGTCTCAATTTAAGTATCTTTTAAAATTGAATTATTATTATTTTTGAAAATAGAGTCTTTTTGCCGGGCGGTGGTGGCGCACGCCTTTAATCCCAGCACTTGGGAGGCAGAGGCAGGTGGATCTCTGTGAGTTCGAGGCCAGCCTGGTCTCCAAAGTGAGTTCTAGGAAAGCACAAAGCTACACAGAGAAACTCTGTCTCAAAAAAAATAAACAAAAAAAAATAGAGTCTTTTTATTAGTTATTTTATTATTTTTATTAGTTATGTAACCCTAACTAGTCTGGAGCACCCTATGTAGGCTGGCCTTGAGCTTTCTTTTGATAATCCTCCTGCCTCTGCTCTCCAACTGCTAGGATTACAAGCATGCACTACCATACCTGACTATGAACCATATTTTCAATGGAAAATTTAATGAGTTCATTTGTATTTTTGAGACACAGATCCCACAGCCCAGGCTGGTCTAGAGCTCTCTATGTAGTGGAGGGTGACCTTGAACTTCTGATCCTTCTGCCTCTACCTCTTCACCACATACAGGAGCATACCACTGTGTAAGTCAATCTTCCTTCTTTTCCTTTTCTTTTTTTTTTTTTTTTTTTTTTTTTTTTTTTTTTTTTTGGTCCTGGGGATTAGACCCAGAGCTTCACATGTGCTAGGCAAAGTCCCTGTTACTGCTAGGGCCTTCTTGAACGGTGCATTTTGACGGCATCTTTGGTAATTCAGAATGGTCTCAAATTTCCTTTGCAGCTGAGTCTGTCCTTTCATGCCTCATCCTCCTGCCTCCACCTCCCAAGTACTGGGGTTATTGGCATGTGCCTCCACTCCATCTTCTTCCTCCTCCTCCTCTTCTTTTTCTTCTTCCTATCTCAAAGTTTTCTGGTTGTGAGAACCAAGATTATAATGAGATGCCCTTAAATTTCCAGACAGAGGAGCTGATAAAGACACAACTCAGGGGCGGTGGTGGCATACGACTTTAATCCCAGCACTCGGGAGGCAGAGGCAGGCAGATCTCTGTGAGTTCGGGGCCAGCCTGGGCTGCAGAGTGAGATCCGGGACAAGCTTCAAAGCTACACAGAGAAACCTTGTCTCAAAAAAACCAAAAAAAAAAAAGACACAACTTAGAGTGTGGGATGGTCATAATTCAGATGAAGTATTTCCTAAGGACTATGAGGAGGAAGGGGGCCCTCTGCTGCGGGGAGTGTGTGTGTGTGTGTGTGTGTGTGGGGGGGGGGGGGGGCGCGGGGCGGCGGCAGAAATGTTTCCCGAGGGCCACGAGGGGGCGCAGTGGTACAGTGAATGAGAGGAGACCAGCATCTGAAGTTACCTCAACTTCCATCTCCCTCGAGACGTGGGACAGGCCACTTAATCTCATTCTGGGTCAGTTGTCGTATCTGCAAAATAGAGATATTCTTTTCTCACTGTATTTTGATGAGACTTAGATATGATAAAGTTCAAAGCATTCTTTAAAAGTGCACCGTGGCCATGGAAATCAATGTGTGGGTAAGTACTGCCAAGATTGGAAGCATAAAGGGCAAGGTGGAGAATTGAAGTATCCTGGGGCTGTGTGTGAATTTTAATTCAAATATTTATAAGAGGCGTCTGAATTTTTGCCTCAAAGATAAAGGGTCACGGAGAATAATGTCTGGGGAGGTTTCTACTTCTCATATTACATCTATTAAAAAGAGAAATGAGATCTGGGTAACGGGATTATAGACTTTGTTTTCTCTATTATTTCCTCTTTAAAAAGATGCAAGTGTTTTTCAAGAATTACAGAAAGGTGCTGTGGTGGATGTTTTTGATGAAGTAGGGATGTTATTGGTGAAGAGTAATCATGACCCCCAGAGAAAGCAGTGCTTTCAGGGAAGAGCTCCCTGAGGATGGGAAATGCTTCAGGCTCATGTCTTGGCATCCCTTGAATGTAACAAGCTAGGCGACAGGTTTTCCCTGCTAAGAGATCCCCTTCTCTGCCATAACATTTCTGGAAGAACACACAGTTGGATGTGCTTGGGGGAATCGCCTGATGCTTGCACTCGAGCATTGTTCCAGAAAATGTTGTTCCCTTCCCAGGGACCTCCTTTTGTCTCATTTCTTAACTCCCTTGTACCTTCTCCTTTGCTGAACTTACTCTCCCCAGGGCCTCTCCTCTAACTCTCTCTATCAGTGTGTATGTGTGCGAGCATGAATATGGAAACCACAGGACAACTTTGGATAATACTCCTTAGGTGTCATCCAACTATTTTTGTTTTTTTGAGACAAGGGCTCTTTTTCCTCCTTCTCCTTCTTCTTATTTTTTGGTTTTTCAAGACAGGGTTTCTCTGTGTAACAGCCCTGGCTATCCTGGAAATCACTCTTAGACCAGGCTGGCCTCAAACTCAGAGATCTGCCTGACTCTGTCTCCCAAGTGCTGGGATTGAAGGCCTGTGCCACCACTGCCCAGCTTGAGACACGGTCTCTTAATGGCCCGAAACTCTCCAAGTAGACTAGGTTGGCTGGTTAATGAGTCTAGGGATTGATCCACCTGTCTCTGCCTCCTCAGTGCTAGGATTACAAATGCAGGCTATCATGTCCTGTAATTTACTCCCCTCCCCACCCCCTGCTCCCCTGGGGGATTGAACTCAGGTAATTGTTCTTGAAAGGCAAGCTAACTTACCAAACAACCCCCTTAGCCCCTGTGGTAATTCCTTAAAAATCTATTTGAACCAGGACTCAATTCATGATCTGGATTCTGCTGCTTGTATTCTTGTGGGGCAGATAAGCAGCCAGAGCTGGAAACCATGTGATCTTGGGGAAGCATAGGGCCAGGATGACTTCAGAAGTGGTGGGGGTGTCTTCTTCCATCAGGAAGCTTGTAAAGCCTTGTGAGGTGTTAATAGCTGCTGATGATCAGTAATATTAATGAATGAATGGATAGATGCACTAATTCATTACATGTCCTCAAATGCTGATGTACATGGATTAGCTAGAATGCCCTCTTTTTTTTTTTTTTTTTTTTTTAGGATTTATTTATTATATACACAGTGTTGTTTACATGTATCCCTGCAGGCCAGAAGAGGGCACCAGATCTCATTAGAGATGGTTGTGAGCCACCATGTGGTTGCTGGGAATTGAACTCAGGACCTCTGGAAGAACAGCCAGTGTTCTTAACCTCTGAGCCATCTCTCCAGCCCATAAAAATGTTCTGTACTTTTCACACTCAAAAGTACAAACCCGAGGCTTCATGTTTTTGCAAAGTTAAAAAAAAAAAGACATCTAATTTATATACCATAACCCTCACTTTCCAAAGTTTGTAATTTAGTAGTCTTTCTTTCTTTCTTTCTTTCTTTCTTTCTTTCTTTCTTTCTTTCTTTCTTTCTTTCTTTCTTTCTTTCTTTCTTTCTTTCTTTCTTTCTTTCTTTTTGTCAGGCCTCACTTTGTAGCCCTCGCCAGTCTTAACTTTATAGTCCTCCTGAGTGTTGGGTTCCTTGCTACACACCACCACATCCAGCTAAATTTTTAGTTTGTTCACAAAACTTCAGTCACATCAGCATTTTCTTTCTTTCTTTTTTTTTCTTTTTCTTTTTTTTTTGGGGGGGGTTTTTCGAGACAGGCTTTCTCTGTGTAAGCTTGTGCCTGTCCTGAAGGATCTCACTCTGTAGCCCAGGCTGGCCTCGAACTCACGGAGACCCACCTGGCTCTGCCTCCTGAGTGCTGGGATTAAAGGCATGCGCCACCAGTGCCCCACATCAGCATTTTCTAACCCCAGAACATTTTCCTAATCTCCAAAAGAAACTTGAGATCCATCGCGGCTCACTCTAGTCCTTAGCCCCAGCTCCTGGTAACAACGGATGGACAGACGGACGGACTGCCACCTGCCTCCTCCTGACATCTGTAATGGAGTGAGTCATTGTGCATGTGATCTCGAGCTCTCCTATGGTCTGTGATAGTCCCTCTTCCTTCATCTGCCTTCCAGAGCATCCTCTCCTTCACATGCCTCCCGGCTTGGGGTACATTTCTCTGCCTTCTTCCATGTTTCCTCCTTATCTTCCCATTCTCTTAGTGTTGGGGAGCCTTTACCCCTCAGCTGAGACATCTCTTTTTCACAAAAACTCCCCGGGGACCCCTGGGCTCGTGGATTTAAGTGCTGTACATTTGCTATCAACTTCTACACTTGATCTTAGCCAAGAAATGATGTCATCAGTTCCTAAATTTATACCCCTCGCGAGGACTCCCCTCTACTTGAGAACTGTTTGTTCATCGGCTCTCTGTTTCCAGCAGGCGTTGTACAAGCAGCGTACCCAGCACTGACCTCGGGGGTCATCCTCCTGCCCTCTCCGGTCTCCCCCCCCCACAGCTTCAGCGTACCCAGCACTGACCTCGGGGGTCATCCTCCTGCCCTCTCCGGTCTTCCCCCCCCCCCCAGCTTCCTCTCTAGCTGTTCAGCTCAGACACTGCAGCCATGCTTGCTTTCTTCACACCCTGCCCCACACTGCATCTGCATCACAGTCTGCTGCCTCTTCCTGCAAAATTTACCCGGAATCCAGCTCCTCGTCACGTTCCTAACAGCTATGCTTAGGGAAGCCTATCTATTTTCATGCATGGTGTGTGTGTGTGTGTGTGTGTGTGTGTGTGTGTGCGTGTGTGAATATGAATTTAGAGAGGCCTGGAAGGATTCAGGTTTTTACTTTAGGGCTATCCAGGTTTTTTTTTTTTTTTTTGACAAAGTCTCTCACTGAACCCAAGGCTTGTCCTTTCAGCTACTCTGGCTGGCCACCGAGTTTCCGGGATCTGCCCCTGCCTGTCTGTCTCTGCCTACCCTTCCTCTTCCCCACCCCCACGCTGGAGTTACAGACATGGCTATGCCAGCTTTTATGTGGGTGCTGGGGATTCAAATTCAGATTTTCTTGTCCGCATAGCCAGCCCTCTTCCCATAGACCCATCTCCCTAGCCCATCGGGTAACGCACAAACTGCCGACGGGGGTTTCTGCCACTACCTCTATGGATGCTCTTAGTAGCTTTAGGAATTGTCTCAAGGACAAGTTGAGTCATGTCTCTCTTTGCTAAGAATCATTCACTAGATCACCACATTGCTCAGAATAAAAGCCAACGTCTGGACATGGTCCTTCGGGCCCTGCAAGCGATGCTTCCCACTCACCCCATCTTATGGTTCCTGTTCCTACCTTGGTTTCTCTGAGTCAGTCACAGTGGCTGCCTCACAATTCCTCCTCTCGAATATACACCTGCACTTGCTCTCACTGTTCTTTCTGCCTAGAGTGCTCTTTCTCCAGATGCCTCAGGACCCTGTTGTTCAATTCTTCATTTATATGTTACTTAATCAATGCAACCTCACTCTAACTACTTTGATTAATTAATTCATTAGACACAGGGTCTCATGTATCCCAGACTGATCTCAAACTTGCTACCTAGGCAAAAATGACCTTGAACTTCTGATCCTCCTGTCTCCACCTCCCAAGTGCTGGGGTTACAGGTGTGTATCACATACCTAGTCTACGAGGTACTCAAAAAACAGAACCCGGAGCTTTGTACACGCTAGGCAACCCTTTCCCAAATGAGCTATATCTGCAACATGTCCTGTTCGTAGAAGCAACTTGCTCCTAGCTTTCCCCCGCATTCTCTATTCCACTTTCTGTTCCTTTAACTGTTTTCAAAGCACGTACCAGTGGGCACACACACGCTTATATTTCAGTAGGTGCACACATAGGTGTACACACATATGTACATAATGCACCTACATGTATACACGCACACACCTATTTGCTTTATTGTATTTCTTCCCCATTTACCTGTAGACTTCATGGGTACAGGGGCTTCATTTTGTGCCCTGCTGTATACCCAGTAACTGGGATAGTTTTACTTATATAGTTATTGTCAGCATATAGAGGCAAACGGCAAGAAGAGAAACACTTTCAAAATTGGTTGCTTTCTGCTTGATGCACACGGGCTGGCTGTACACCACGTGGCGTGGCAGCAGCCGCCTCTTTTCTTCTGATGACACAGCTCCTCCAACCTGTGGGCTCGCACAGTGACGTCCCAGGGACCTTTGTTCTGCACATCTTCCCTGTGGCCTTTGGGGAGTCGACACTCATGCCCACCTCTGAGCTTGACATAGAAACTGCCCCTCCTTCAGATGTACGGGTGCTTGATTCTCGGGCAGAGAGTCCACAAGGAGAGGAGATTATTTGGGGGCATTCTGTGTTGCTCACTAAAATCAACGTGACAGGAGCGCTCTCAGCAAGGTTAGCAAGCGTACATGGGAACGGCGGCAGGAACAATGCTGCTTACCATAGGATTGCAAAGAGATTTCAGAATGCAATGCCTGATCACTGGACGGGGGGCCTGGGGGCCTCTTCTTTTTTCTCCCTGCCTGTTTCCTCCCTCCCACCTTCTCTTCCTTCTCCACTCGGTTTCTTCCCTGCATCTCCCTTCCTCTCCCGCTGTATACTTCCCTCAAGTAGGACACAAGAGTCAGAGGAACGAGGTGAATCTCCAGGGTTACAGAGTTAGTGGGGAAATCAGAGCCCAGACTCATGCCTCTTGATTCTTATTTCTTTTGGAATACATTCTGTTACCTTCCCAGAAAACAAGGGCGCGGTCAGGAAGATATTGATGAAACCTTCCTGGAGAAGTTAACCGCCTCGCTCTCAGAAACTGAGATCTAGTGGACAAAGACTGAAAAACATATCTTTGTCTTTAACTTCTCTAATGTTTCTAGATTTTCTCTCTTACCCTCCAGACTTCTCACATGGCCTTTTATCTTATCTTAAACTATCACACTTCTTTGTATGTATAGAGCCTAATCTTCTGCGGGCAAGAGAGGATGGAGAGGATCATGGCAAAACTTATTTTAAAAATTGCTAAAAACCCATTTATAATTATATGTGTAAATATACGCATTGTATAACTAAAAATTTACATTTTATGATATAATATAATGTATATATAAAATTATAGCAGCTAATATCTGTTGATTATGCTTTGTGTGACAAGTGCTATTTTGAGACAAATCACAATGAGATACCATTCTCACACCCACTAAGATGATGATAGTAATAATAATAATAACAACAATAATAACAGCATTAGACTATAAGTACGGACAAGGATGTGGAGAAATTGGAACCTCACACATTGCTGGTAGCAACACAAGATGTTGTAGCCATCTTGGAAAATAATCTGCAGATCCTTAGGGTGTTAAAATTACCATGTAACATAGAAATTCCATTTCCTAGTATGTACAAGAGAATTGAAAACATGCCTTTTCACACAAACTTGTACACAGATGTTTACAGAAGCATTGTTTCCAACAGCCTAAGGGACAACACAACCCATATGTCTACTTCTTGATGCACAGATAGAGAAAATGTGGTACATCTACAGAATTTGATTATGCAGCCACAAAAAGCAATGAAGTTCTGACACATGACATTTCAGTGGGCAGTGGGTGAACCTTGTTATCACCATGCTAAGAGAAACAGAAAAGGCTGGATAGTGTATATGAGGTATCCAAATGGACATATCTTCAGAGAGTTATTGCCAGGGGATAGGGAAGAAGGAATTGGGAGTGACTGGTGTAGGTACAGGGCTACTTTTTTTTTGAGCTGAGGACCGAACCCAGGACCTTGCGCTTGTTAGGCAAGCGCTCTACCACTGAGCTAAATCCTCAACCCACAGGGCTGCTTTTTGATGAGATGAAAAAAAAATTTTTTGAGGAAAAATCCCAAATATCCCAGATTGGCTTCCAGCTTGCTGTGTAGTCAAAACTGCCCTTGAACTCCGATTTTCCTGCCTCCAGCTCCCAAGTGCTGGAATTACAGCTACGTGACACTGTATCTGGTGGGAAAGAAATGTTCTGCAACTGGGTAGTGGTGCATGTTGCAGAAACCTATGATTGTCCAGAACCGCACATTTTAAAATGGTTAAAATGGTGAATCTTATGGTATGTGAATTTTATCTTAATTAAAATTGGCATTCTGCAAGTTTTAAATGGTATATAGTTGAATCAATTTGTTTACATTTAATTTCCGTGGTATTTATTGTAAACAAACTTTGATTTTTTTTTGAATCATGTAAAGAAATATCCTTTGGGGGGTAGGGCAATGACTCAATGGTTAAGAGCATTTTCTGTTCTTCCAGAGGGCTGGGGTTCAGTTCCCAGCATCCACACAGCAGATCACAACTGACTGTAACTTCGGTTCCAGGGGACGTATTACCCTCTTCTCAACTCTACAGGCAGCAGGCTCACACGTGGTGTACAGACATACATACAGGAAACACACACACACACACACACACACACACACACACACACACACACACCTATATGAAGACATAGTCTTTAATTTTTGTTGTTGTTTTTTCAGATAGGGTCTTATTTTGTAGCCCGGCTTGTCTTTGATCTCCTCATCCTCCTGCTTCAGTCTTCTGAGAGCCTCCATAATCAGCTTCCTGTCAGGGTTTGATTTTACGTGTGTGTGTGTGTGTGTGTGTGTGTGTGTGTGTGTGTGTGTGTAAGAGAGAGAGAGAGAGAGAGAGAGAGAGAGACAGACAGAGAGAGAGACAGAGAGAGAGAGAGAGAGGGAGAGAGAGAGAGAGTATCCCAGGCTGGTCCAGAATGTGCTATGTAGTTGAGGCTAGCCTTGAACTCCTGATCCCCCTGCCCCAATCTTTTCACTGTTGCGTGGCTATGTGGTTCTTGAGTTGTGTGTGCTGGTTGTATTTCAACTCCCTCACACCTTCAGGAGGTAGGAGGGAAACCCGACCATCACCTAACAGTCATCTTAATGGCAAAGCAGTTGGTGAACTTAAATTTAAAAATTAAGTGGGCTTGGGGATGGGAGGTCAATAGGGAAGCGTTTGAGTGGTGTTGAGTCTCTGGGTTTGCTTCTCATTCCTCGAAACACTATCAAGCAGGGTCTGGGGACACATCTTGATGGTAGGAACCTAGGAAAGAAGAAAGGAAGGAAGGAGGACGGAAGGAAGGCCAATCAAGTTGGAAACGCCAGACTTTTGTAAGTCAGGATTGTGGTTGTCTTTGGTTGGGGGAGGGGATGATAATGATTTGGAAGGGAATACAATGGGAAGCTCTTTAGTACTAGAGATACTAGATTTTTGGCTCTAGATACTGGTTGCAAGATCTTGTTTGATTTTCTAAAAGTCATTCAGTTTACTCTGATGCAGTGTACCCTGTTCTGAGGAGTTCAATACCAAGTCTGAGATTCAGTTAAATCTCCCAATATTTGCATATTTTGCCAACAAGCTTTGGTGACCAGTTGGAATCTATGTCTCTGAGCTGATGGCTTGGGGACCAGGGCTGACAGTGACTGTTCCGTCAGGTTCTTGTTCCATGGACAGGCCTGGGTGGGTGTTCTCATAGCTGTGTATCAGGGTCCTGCTCTTCAGACCACCACCTAGCAAGGTTTCCAAGAGCTGGGTCCTAACTATGATGGTCCTCTGGTGGGTTGTTAGCTCCCTTAGAAGAGGCAGGAATAGTGTTATCAGACCACGGGGTCCCACTCCTTGCTGCCATGGTATTTTTTCTGCCCAATTAGTCACAAAAATGCCATTGAATGCCTACAACAAATCAATTCAGTATTCAAGTAGGCTTAGACTCATAATCACATAGTTAAGACATTTGATGCCAGAAGTATTTTGGCATTCAGACATTCTTGGATTTTGGGAAGGTGATATGTTGCATACAGTATTTGGTATGAAATTCTGTCAACCTGGTCCGGGACAGAGCTCTGTAATTGGACAGTGGTGAATATTTGTACCAAATGGTCTATTTATACTAAATTTACACAAAGAACCTCATGCTAACTCAGGGCAGGGTGTGCTGCCAAAGGAGTTCACATCAAATTACCCTGCGGTTTTCAGCGTTTGGATCTTTAGAGTTGCTGATGAGACCAGCGAGCCTGTCTCAGCCTGTTCTGCCACCAAAGATGTCGTCTCCGTTCTTTGTCTCAGCCTGTTCTGCCACCAAAGATGTCTCCGTTCTTTCTTGACAGGTTTTTCGGGGCAGAGGTGCTCGCTGGGGAGGACAAAGGGAAGAGGTACGATACGAGGAGGAATTGGATGGTCAACCGAGGCTAAGGCATCTAGATCAATACATATGTGAACCAGTGCAGGATGATGACCTTGAAGGGACAGAACGGCGTTGGGCTGCGGTTCTCTTAGGGTCCCGGTCTCCTTGGAGCACCTGCCAAGCTGTCAGATCTTGTTAACATTGCATTGATTCCTGGAGCACGTTAGGAATCTAGGAGCGTTCAACCATAGCTAAGTTTATAAAGTGAAATTTCTGGTGACTAATATTTATCTAAATTAAGTTAATTATAGGGATGATAAAGCTCCCTTAGACGTGTGTTTTGAAGAGATTAGGGTGAATTGTCTAAATCAGAAGCAAGCAGAATTTCCCCCCCCTGGCAAATCAATTTGCTATCATTCCTGCTGGCCATTCACGGGGCACAGCTGCACTTCTAGGCGCCTCTGTTCGGAACTTTCATTGGCACTAAAGAGGGAATAAACAGGCAAGCTCAACCTCATTGGCAAGGGGTCCCCTTCAACCCCAACACAAGTATTGGTTTAAACTGTTTAAAAGGAAGATGAGCAGGGGTGTGGGTTATGTTTGTGTGGCTGTGGGAGGCTGCTGGGGCCAAGGGCAGTAGTGGTTTGAAGGCTGATCCTAACTGCAGTGGATGATTACATTTTATTCTTCTCCCTCCCTCCCTCTTTCCCCCTCCCTCCTTCCCTCCCTCTCCACGCCTCCCCTCCTTTCTTCCCTCTTAGTTACATTAAAATCTCAGAACTCTTCTCTGTCTTGCTAACCACCTACACCATCTTCTGCTTATAAGTTTCATTTTGATGTCCAAATGGCTAAAAAAAATCCAAGTGTGTGTGTGTATGTGTGTATGTGTATGTTATGCTGGAGATACCATAAAGGTATAATTGTTGGTGATATACAACCATTAAGACTTATTTTTTACCCTAAAGGTCATAGTTTGGTAAGATAGACACAATAACTGCGTACTACTGTAGGAACTGTGTACTAATTACTGTAGGACACTGTGTACTCTGTATACTGTGTACTAATTACTGTAGGACACTGTACTAGGTATACTGTGTACTCTGTATACTGTGTACTAATTACTGTAGGACACTGTGTACTCTGTATACTGTGTACTCTATGTGTACTCTATATACTGTGTACTACTGTATGACAGTGTGTGCTCTATATACTGTGTACTCTGTATACTGTGTACTATGTATACTGTGTACTACTGTAGGACCCTGTGTAGTATAGTAGGACAAGTTAACTCTGTGATAAAGGAATTCATAGGGTGCCATGGGGCCACTGAGGAATGATGTCTAACTCAGTCTGTATTAGGTGTGGGTCTTGAGGGAACTTGTTTTAGGAAATGATACTCTCTAAGCATCTTTTTTTGTTGTTGTTTCTTAACATTTAAAAAATTTAAACAAAGTGCAAATGGTAATGTAGTCCAATGAATGTTGAAAATCCCACTCTAATCAAGATGCAAACGGTTTTGATCACTGAAAAAAGTTCCTTTGTATTTCTTTCTAGCCAGTTCCTCACCCCAGCTACCACCCTAGAGGCAATCAGATGAGCTACCATTGGTCTAGGCATTATTAGTAGGTAGAAAGAATTGGGGAAAGAGCAGTTCCATGAGGAGAACAGTATAGGACATGTGATATACTGTGATATGTGAGAAAGGTGATATACATGAGACCCCCAGGCCTCTGATCTCATGTTGCTAGGGCTAAAGTCTTGTATAATATTAGAGGGACCAGCCTTAATATTATACATCTCAGGGGCTCAGGAGAGAGAACTACTACCGGTGAGGACTATTTTCAGGAAATAGAATCTCAGCACACCGAGCTCTATAGTCCACTTGCTTTAATTCCTTTGGCATAACATCCTTCATACACAGCTTCAGTTCTGTTCTCATGCCTAGCTCCTTTCTTGCCTGATTTCTCTCTGTATTTATCTACTGCTCCCTCTAAGTTCTATCTTAATTCTCTCATCTTAATTCTGCCTCATCTAGGTCCTTTTCACCTTGTTCTTACCCAGCTAGGGCTTTCCCATCTGACTCTTCCTTATCTTCCATCTCGTTCCTCTAGTACTCTCTTCTAACCCTTCAATCTAGTTTTTCCCCATCTCAGTTTGTTCCTCTCAAGTTCTTACCCATCTAGTTCTTCCATTCTCTTTTCTCTTCTCTGTCCCGTGCCCTGGAAGTCCCGGTATATAAAGGGAGGGTCCGAGCTAAATTGTGTAAAGCTATTACTTAACGTCCACCTTTCCTAGGTGGTGTCTCCTTGTGGAATTTACCTTAAGTCAGGAGACTTGCATGTGGGCTGCTATCACTGTTAGTCCTCGGAAGTTGGGCACCCACCTGGGTGGTATCTCCTGTTAGTCCTTGAAAGTGGCTAAGGGAGATATCTGATTCCAGAGAAAGCCTTTCCTGAGGCTGTTCTCCAAATACCTGGAATGTGTATGTGCTGTGGATATTACTCTATGTAAATAAAACACTGATGGCCAGTGACCAGGCAGGAAGTATAGGCGGGACAAAGAGAGAGGAGAATTGGGGAAACAGGAAGAAGGAGGGAGAGACACTGCAGCCACTGCCAGGAGAAGAGCATGTAAAGAAGCTGGTAAGCCACCAGCCACGTGGCAAGCTATAGATTTATAAAAATGGGTTAATTTAAGATATAAGAACAGTTAACAAGAAGCCTGCCACGGCCATACAGTTTATAAGTGATACAAGCGTCTGAGTGATTATTTTATATGTGGATTGTGGGACTGCGGGGCTTGGGGAACCTGGAGAGAAGCCCTCCAGCAACATGTATGTCCAGAGAGATCAGTCCACACTGTTAGCCCTTCTAAGGGAAAAGTCAATTGGGAAAACTATGAAGGCACACATGATTTTCATAACAGAATACAGCTGATATATAACAAGCCAAGTAACACCAAAAACTCCTTGGAATTTGGCTTCCTCTGGAGGAATTCCCTGATTCTTCCAGGTAGTGACTTTGCCATAACCAGATGAGTTCTTAGAATATATTCCTGCAGCCTGCAGCCCTAAAGGCAGGGCATCACTGGTGGTTAGACATTTGATGGAGATAATAAGCCTGGGAGCCAGGTGACCAGGGCATAGAAAAACGAACTGACTAACTTTCATCCTTTGAGAAAAATGGAAGTGAAGTGTATTAATGTGTTTCTGTTGCTATAACAAAATTCCCAAGGCCGAGCACTTTATAAAGAAGAGGTTTATTTGGCTCAGAGTGCTAGGGACTCAAGGCTATGGAACTGGCATCATCTTGGCTCTAGTGAGGATCTCATGGTATGCGGCATCAGAATGGAGGGAATGTGTGTAAGAGGGAGATGTCACATGGTGGGACACGAAACCATAAAGATATATTCAAGGGACAAGCTCACGGTTTTCTAACCACCTTCTTGTGAGAAATAACTCATGGGCCGCAGGAGTATTACTTTTACCCTTCCGAAGTCAGTGTCCTCAGTGACGTAATCCTTCTCCACTAGATCCCTCCACCTAGTCTTCCTCTTAAAACACGCTGGGATGAAATTTCTGGCATATAGAAGGAGTCACAGAAGGGCTAGCGGGTGGGGACTGGCAGATCCTTGTTTCAAGGAGATTATTCTGATGGTAATGTGGTTGTGGGGGCTGGAGAGGGCACAGAACAGATGCAACAAGACCTAGCAGGAGCAGTTCAGTCATCCAGACATGATGAAGACTGGCGACCTGGCTGACAGTGTGTGGTGGAAGCCGGACATGCAGAAAGGAAAGGGTGGGAGCAGAGTTGAGGAGTTAGGTTCCCTGGTGATGGTTAGGCGAGCTCGAAGCACAGGGAGGCATCTGTCAGAAGCATGTCTGTGCCATTTTCATAACAAGGGATTTTGTGCCTCTCATAGTTCAAGATTTCTTTATTCAAGGGTACAGCTAACTGATGGAGATTACTAGCATTCAGATCTCTGGCTCGCAATCCCAGCAGAGAAACAAACACTTTCTCTTATTTTTAGTACTCTTTAAGTGTCTCAAGAATAAGTCAGTTCTTAAGCTTAAAGAAGTCAGTCTTAACCCCCTCTCCTCAAGGATGAT